>NC_134406.1:82365147-82665147 GCF_038048845.1 Mixophyes fleayi | reverse complement strand
ATTGTATAAAACCAATAAAACTAATCCTTTCCAGTGGAAATGGAATAGGAAATGGTATGTGAATTCTGACACAGATTAAAGTAAAGGAGACAGCGAGTAGCTGTATCATAGTAAAAAGGAGTGAACAGCCTGCATTTATGACACATGTTTCTGCATTCATATTGTTTTGTACATATCAAGTCTGGGAAAAAGTAGTAAAGATCAAAATCTTTGTCGCTCCCTGCAGGAGCGCACAGAGCATTTTTAAGTGGGAGTTTCCCTCTCCACCGAAAAAAACCCCAAAAAAATGAGAGCTGCCGCACATGCGCAGCAGCTCCATTTAGGCAGCACTGTACAATATAGCACCGCCGCGGACGCTTCTTTGACAGCGCCACGGCTGCTGTATAGTACAGTGCCGCTATATAGAGCACTTTTTAGCGGAGGGGAGGGGTTTCTGGAGACCCACAAACCCCTACTGCGTGCGCCACTACCCTGATACCAGAGATGTGAACATTCATATCTACTTTTCAAATCGTATTGCATGATTTATATTATTCTGTTTGAAGCAAGGTTGAGTGTGATAATAGTACATTAACATAGAAAGTTATTATGTGATTACAATTTTGTGTATGCTCTCCACAAGCTTAGAGATAAGTGGATCAGAGGTACTTCTTACTAAGGTAGTGTATAGAAGGTGGGAAATGTACAAACTGTATTAAAATATTCATATACATTTTTCTGCTATCTTAGACTATTGTCCAGTGGTCACAGTGGAGTGTATACGGTGGAATGCCATACTGCCACTTCTCCTACTGCCTTCATGTAAACCGATTAAATTCCAAACTCTTTTTTGAGAGTTTAGTGGTCCTTTAGCATTGGCAACAATCATGGTCATCTTAATAACATTATGGGCCCCCGGGCAAAGCAGTGCACCGGGGCCAATAGATATAGATATAGATATAGATATAGATATAGATATATAGATCTATACAGATACAGATATAGAGATAGAGATAGATAGATGTACTTGCTCAGTGACCCTTGTAGGGTTTTTTTGCAGGTTTTTTTTCTTTTGCAGGATTATTTATTCTCATTAAGAGCCGTGCCTATGGGGCCCCCTTGCCCGTGGGGCCCCCGGGCAGCTGCCCATCATGCCAAATGGAAAAGATGGCCCTGCCTTGTTGTATACAACACATTTATATTCATAAGAATTCCTCTTCTCTAGTATATTATTTAAATAAGGTTATTATCTTTAAAGGTAAATCTCAGTGGATCAATTATTCTCTTCCTTTCCAATGATTAACTACTAAAGGGACACTGCTCTTGTCATTAATTGCCATTACTACCAGAACGCAAAGCCACTGAAGGGACTGACCTGTATTCAGACTAATTACAAGTATTCATTTCATTGACTTTAGGTTGACTAAATGTGTACACATACTTCAAGCAGGCCAATACCATAGGGAAGCCACAATACCCTATCTATCATACCTTATGCCTCTGATCTAACTGTAGGTAGTATGTTTGCAATGACCAGTACTTGTTTTTCTGTCATATCACTTGCACTAGCTACAGGTCAGTTGTAAGTGACAAGTGATAGCGATTGCGGTCATCTATGCATGCTTGAACATGTGTTTGAAATCAAGAGCAACAGTAAAAATCCAGTTTATGTACAGTAGATTAATAACATCTTCATAAATGTATTTCCTGGTTAAAAAGAAAAATGAAAAAAAAATGTTTTTTATATGTTGTCATTAATTACTATATTATTAACTGGTGACAATAATTGAATAGTTTTGGGGGGGGTTTGGTGCGTTCTGCTGGGACTTTATATTCCACATATGTATTGTATGTATCCTGCAGTGTATTGTCTGTCAGAGCAGAGCATACAATGACCCGTATTCAACAAGAGACTTCTCTTCAGATCCGCTTGTAGTTGAATACGGATTTGCGTATGCCCAAAATAAATGCGTTTTAAAAAAAATGCACAATATGTTCGTTTTGCATGTCTTAATGAATCAGGCCCTAGGTAAATATTGTTTCACAATACCTGAAGAACACTACAGTAACTAAGAGCCTCATGTAGATACTGGGCACAAATGCATTTTTTTATGCAAAATACGCATTGGCGTACTCTGCATGCACACAAAAATGTGTAATCGTAAGTCCCTTCGCAGACTCAGGCACATCTTACACTTACTACTGTGTACCCTTGTAGATGCAGAACGGGGGAGGA
The DNA here is from genome assembly GCF_038048845.1 of Mixophyes fleayi. Classification (NCBI taxonomy): domain Eukaryota; kingdom Metazoa; phylum Chordata; class Amphibia; order Anura; family Limnodynastidae; genus Mixophyes; species Mixophyes fleayi. The sequence continues at coordinate 82,662,932 of NC_134406.1, read as the reverse complement.
AAAGAGCGTTTCAATATAACGCAAGAACAGAAAAAACGTCTTAACATACTTGCAACTAATGTAGGGGTTGGGATAGTTGCAGATACATCTGTCAGGAGGCGGGTACTCAAACCCTGATGCAGGACAGATGCTGTTGATGATGATCAGCACTGACACAAGTTTTTCTTTTAAAAAACAATATATATATATGTTTTTTTAAAAAAAATCATGGCCATATGCTCCCAAAAGTGCAACCAGCACTTGCACTCATAGCGTAGGCTTGTAGTCATAATACTCAAATTACTTGGATATCAAATGAAATAAGTTTGGAGTTTTAATCATTACAGGTGAAATGCAGTATAGTTGCTTGGACGGTCTACATATTTTAGGCCTAATTTTATCACTGCTCTATTCATCGAAGGTCGAAGAGCCCTATTACCAGTAAAAACACCCGACTCATCATAAAGGACAATTAAACCTTATGAAATTGTTTCACTAATTTCCCAGACAATAATTTGGCATCAGAAATCCAGGCAGTGTTTAGTAATCTTAACACATCATGACTGAGTCAAATTGCTCCAACATATATTTTTCATTGCATATTTTTTTATTTATTAAAAGGATTGATGTGATCCCTAACAACATTTTCTACTGCCATTTAACCACCACAATAATTTGGTATCAGAAGGTGGGATGAAGATGGCTGGAGCGAGGAGAAACAGTACCTTTGGATCAATTTAAGACAAATCCAGTGCACTCTAGATTAGAGATGAGCGCACTCGGATTTCCTGAATCCGAGCCCACCCGAACGTTGCCGATCCGAGTCGGATCCGAGACAGATCCGGGTATTGGCGCCAAATGAAAACTTGAAACCGAGGCTCGGAGTCATAATCCCGCTGTCGGATCTCGCGATACTCGGAACCTATAAATTCCCCGCTAGTCGCCGCCATCTTCACTCGGGCATTGATCAGGGTAGAGGGAGGGTGTGTTAGGTGGTCCTCTGTCCTGGTAGATCTCGTGCTGTGCTGTTTAGTTCTGTGCTGTGCTGTTTAGTTCTGTGCTGTGCTGTGCTGTGCTGTGTTCTGCAGTATCAGTCCAGTGGTGCTGTGTGCTGTGCTCTGTCAATTTTGAGTTCAGTGGTGCTGCTGGGTCCTGTGCTGTGTCCTTTTCAGTCCAGTGGTCCTGTGTCTTGTGCTCTGTGCTTCTAAGGTCATAGTTATTTCCCCAATATTCCCAAGTGTTTAAAAAAATTTAAAAAGTTATAAAAAAAAAATACAAAAAACTAATTTTAAAAAAATTTAATTACAACAAAATTTGAAAAAACAATCCTGCAGTATAAGCCCATTGGTACTGCAATATTACCAAGTTCACTGATTCAGCAGTATAAGTCCAGTGGTACTGCTATTACAAAGTTCACTGATTCAGCAGTGTATAAGTCCAGTGGTACTGCTATTACAAAGTTCACTGATTCAGCAGTGTATAAGTCCAGTGGTACTACTATTACAAAGTTCACTGATTCAGCAGTATAAGTCCAGTGGTACTGCTATTACAAAGTTCACTGATTCAGCAGTATAAGTCCAGTGGTACTGCTATTACAAAGTTCACTGATTCAGCAGTATAAGTCCAGTGGTACTGCTATTACAAAGTTCACTGATTCAGCAGTGTATAAGTCCAGTGGTACTGCTATTACAAAGTTCACTGATTCAGCAGTATAAGTCCAGTGGTACTGATATATTACAAAGTTCACTGATTCAGCAGTATAAGTCCAGTGGTACTGCTATATTACAAAGTTCACTGATTCAGCAGTATAAGTCCAGTGCTACTCTCCTCTGCCGCATATAATTTTTAAAGGCTTTGCCGAGTGTGTGTGGCTTAGGGGTATGCTCTCTTGTGCTACATATAATGGAAAACCAAAATTTGGAGGATAAAGTAGGGAAAGATCAAGACCCACTTCCTCCTAATGCTGAAGCTGCTGCCACTAGTCATGACATAGACGATGAAATGCCATCAACGTCGTCTGGCAAGCCCGATGCCCAATCTCCTAGTACAGGGCATGTAAAATCCAAAAAGCCCAAGTTCTCAAAAAATTGCAAAAAGAGAAACTTAAAATCATCTGAGGAGAAACGTAAAGTTGGCAATATACGTAGTGGCAAGGAACGGCTTAGGCCCTGGCCCGTGTTCATGACTAGTGGTCCAGCTTCACCCAAGGATCTAAGCCCTCCTCCTCCCCCCCCCCTACAAAAAATGTAAGAGAGTTATGCTGTCAGCAACAACAACAAAACAGCAAAGAACTCTGCCTTCTAAACAGATGACATCACAAATCCCCAAGGCGAGTCCAAGGGTGTTGTTGGTTGTGAACCCTGACCTTCCCATCACTGTACGGGAAGAGGTGACTCCATCCAGCATTTGCAGCACGCCCTCTACATATGCTGGAAGGATCACCCACAGTCCAGTTACAGATTTGGCTAATGAAGGTGTGAATGTTGTACCCTGGGAGGAGGATATTGATGTAGCTGGCGCTGAGGAGGATGTTGATGATTATGATGCAGACAGATACCAAATTGCCCTTCTCAATTTCTATTTATATTCTAGATTATATAACGGCTGAATAGTTTTCTATTTTACTCCTAGTGGAGAGGGGATCTGATGCAGACAGATACCAAACTGCCTTTGTCCATTTCTTTGTATATTTGAATTTCTAGTTCTACAGTCTATGCAGGCTGCTTTATTTATATTCAACTACAAGTGTAGGGCGGGGGGGGCATAGATAGCCACCAAAGTAACGTGGTCCATTTAATTTCACTTTCTAGCTCCACAGTCTGTGCAACCTGCTTTTTTTATCTTCAAAGTATTTATATTTACAAGCCTTGCAATCTAAATTAACTAGAGGTAGTGACGTGGTAGAACTCCAAAAGGCAGTTTGGAAGCCCCTGTACAAACTGGCTCTATTTTTTAACTGAGTTGTCCCCCCTCCAGTGTGTACTCGGAAAGAGTTTTTAGTGTTTTCACATATGAATTCGGGTGGTGATGGATTGATAAACCAATTACCTAGCATCTATTTGAGCACTGAAGGCGATTACTTACTTATTGTCTAGTAAGTAAAATCACATAGGAGAGTGAAAGTGGTGGAAATAAATATATGGATCAATTCACATCAAGCAACTGTTTTCAAGAAATATGAGCTATTAATATTATCTAAACGATATCACACTATATTGCATTTTATTTTTCATGTTATATATCACTTGCAATCATGATGGAGCAAAGGATCACTACACTGTGAAATAAGGATCATCTCACCATTTGAATATAAGTATTTTTATTTATTTATCTTTTATATTTCATGTATGCATATGTGGTTGCGTTGGGATTTACTTTTGTAGATAGAGGTATGTGAACACGCTCAGTAGCGCTGAAACTCTTGAATTTTTTATATATAAGTTCTATTTAGTTGTATTTCTTTTGAGTGGAGATCCTGAATCAATTGAGGGTACAATATTATAAAAACATAAAATGTGCTTATTGTTTATCTTTATTTTTATATTTGTAAGGACAATTAAACCCTTAACAACCATCCACCACCTTTTTACAGTTTATAGATGTGGGCTGTCACAGTTGGTGGAGTTTAACGCACAAATAGACAAAGCATTGCACTAGTGGGTGGAGCAAACACTAGTAGGCAGATTCAGCACACCAGTGGGTGGAGTACACACATCGATTATGTGAGAGGAGCAGCTTAATCCAGTAGCAAGGAGTTCCGAGAGTTAGCATTAATTTAACAGTAGTTGGGTCTTCCACTGGTTCAAAAGTCTCCCTAACGGTATAAATAAAAAAAACAAAAAGACACCTCTGCCTAGCTGTGTGCAAAACTTTAGGGTGTCCTAACCATGGTGGTAGTTGCCCTTACCCCCAAGAAAAGGTTTTACCCTACCAATGCCCTCTATTTGTGACAGTTCCGTCTGTACCTCTTCTTGGAGTTAGGGGTGGGATTTAAAAGATAAAAAAATACATATTTTTAAATTAACAGTTATTACTTGTAACCACACTAGCATGAACAATTTTAAAAAATATATTTTTTTTCAGAATTAAATGAAAATACTCCCATGGATGTGCCATACAAAATGTATTGCAAGCTTTATACTGCTCTACATGATAATTTGGCCAGTATTAGCGATACATGTACATTACAAAGAACATCGTAGTGACCGTCTTACAATGCAAAGAGCATCCTAGTGTCCGCCATACAATACAGAAAGCATCCTATTGACCGCCATACAATAGAAAGAGCATCCTAATGACCACCATACACTACACAGAGCATCATAGTGACCGCCATACAATACAGAGAGCATCCTAGTGACTGCCATACATTACTGAGAATATCCTAGTGACCTCCATACAATACAAAGAGCATCCTAGTGACTGCCATACAATGCAGAGAGCATTGTAGTGACCGTCATACAATACAGAGTGCATCCTAGTGGCTGCCATACAATGCAGAGAGCATCCTAGTGACTGCTATACAATGCAGAGAGCATTGTAGTGACGGTCATACAATACAGAGAGCATCCTAGTGGCTGCCATACAATACAGAGAGCATCCTAATACATACAATACATATTATACAAAGTACATTTTTGTGACTGCCACACAAATTAAGTTACTGTCCTATTTGCTTTAATGCCCTCCTAAGTAAAAGCAAAAAGTATTGTTTAAATAGAATATGGAGTTAATTTACCTCCATTTGCACAAAATTTACCTCCATGCTTTCCTTCCCCCACTTTTACAGGATTTCCTCTATAACTTGCTAGCACATTTTGTTTTGTATTTAAAATATGGCCTAATGGCCTGTAGAGAATGCATAAGGGAAGAAAGGAGCATGCCCTATAGCATTTAACACAATAAACAAATTACTTCTCACAACACAGTGCATAAAAATATATATATTTCTATATAGGTGCATAGCCAGTGGTTGAGGAGTCTGTGGATTAAATAGTAAGAGGAGTATCAAACCATATAACCCAAATTGGTCAGTTATTATTGAGGTACCCTCAAGATCACACAAAAATGTTGAACAGATTTCCAAAATAATTGTATTAGTGGGGTAGCCATCATCGAGTGTTTATATTCCCTGCCTACACCACCATGCCTTGGCAGCGCCTAACCCACTCAGCAACAGGCAGCACCGATTCGCTGCCTGTTGCTTTCCAATGACAGGACCGCCCCTGGCAACCAAAGAAGCCTAGAGCGGATCTCAAATAGGAAAATAGGATGCGACCCCTACTATGTCCTCCAGCCCCCCGCGCTCATCGCCCCCGCTATCAGCCCTCTCCCCTCCGCACTCATTGCCTTGACTGTCAGCCTCCCCTGTTCGCTGATCGCCCCCACTATCAGCCTTTCCCCAGTGCTCATCGTCCCCACTGTCTGCCCTCTCCCCCCGCATTCATTACCTTGACTGTCAGCCTCCCTTGTGTGCTCATGGCCCCCACTGTCAGTCCTCCCCCCATGCTCATTGCCCCCACTGTCAGCCCTCTCCCCCCGCGCTCATCGCCCCCACTGTCAGCCCTCTCCCCCGCGCACATTGACCCAAATGTCAGCCCTCCTCCCCGCGCTCATCACCCCTACTGTCAGCCCTCTCTCCCCGCGTTCAATACCTTGGCTGTCAGCCTCCCTTGTGCGCTCATCGCCCCCACTGTCAGCCCTCTCCCCCCATCCATGCTAGTTGTAAGAAAAATTTATAAAAAAAAAAAATCCAGGGGATACATGAGGAGACCACCGGGCGGCCTCGTTAGGGCACTGGCCTACTGGGAAACTTCCCGGTAAGGCTTATGCCCAATCCACCCCTGGCACCATGTTTTTTATGATACATAGGGATGGCAGAGGCGTGCTGCCAAGTGCACCTGGAGCTTGTAGGAGGGTAGCTAAATAAACAACAGATGCATGTTTAAAATGTCCTTAACTTTCTATTTAAAGAAAACACCTTCTATGTGTGTTTGTTGTCTTAACTTGAGCTAGTTAAAAATGAAGAAATCACATGACAGATGGGATTAACTTGACAGAGAAATGACTGGAGAAGTGTGGGATAAAGTTAGGCAAGCTTTGCCGAGGCTCAGATCAAGACTACCTGCTGATAGCAAATGTTCATACTGATCACAAGGGTCAGACCATACCTTGTGTCCATTTAGTCATACATATTAGGCTTCATTTATTTATTCATTTTGCTTTGCTTTTTCCTTAGATTTAAATTCAAAGAAACAGTTAAGAAAACACAAATAATAGGACTAATAAAACACAAAGCAGAATACACAAGTGTGTACTAACATACTGATTTCTCATACTTTTTTATGTATGTTTTATCTGCTTCAAAAAGGAATGAAAAAGAATGAAGGACTGGAGGCTAGTTTGTCCCAGTCCATGAAATTTCATATAAATAAATGTACATATGGTTATAGGAAAAACATCATATTATTTAGACTTACTTAGTGGGGGGCAGATTTCTTGAAGGACCCCTTACAGCTCAAAAAATAGAAGTCCCAGAGGAGGGACCCTCACACTAAAGGTAATGGAAGTCAATGAGGCTTGGGGTTACTCTTTAAAATTTTAAATCAATTGTTAAATCAATCTATTTGACTGGGTCAGTAATTATCTACTTGTCCCTGCATAAGAAATCCTAAAAACATGAGCTACAATCGAACTTCTGGATAGGAGAAACCTGATTTAGGCACAATCAAACTTAATTTGTTGGGTGTTGCTCTTCTTTAACGCCAATGGCTAGTGACTTTGTGTTTTCTCAGAGACCCCAAAATAGTAACTATTTTTTGTATTATTTATGCATTTTGGAGGTCATTCTTTCACCATGACATATTGTATTTCTGTTCACTTTATCCAAGAAAGGAGTTTGTTGATTACAGGAGCAGCTATATTAATCTTGGTCCCTGGGCAGATGAATTGAACCAGCCCCTGTATTTTTTCATCTGTATCATTTAAGTTTCCTGGAGCATGATGGGTATCTCATAGGGATATGGCATCTGTATCTAATATGTCAGAAAATAATATTATGTGTGCAAACAAGGAATGTTTAAAGTGGTCTGACTAAAGCTACTCTTCGGGGCAGATTTTAATATATTTTTAATGTGTAAACACTTGTAATTAACTAATATTAATTCATTTAATATTTTGACAAATTGCTTTATATGTTTTTTGTCTTATATTCCTTTGGTGCTCTATGGTGGGGCCCTATATGAGAGTAGGAGTAGATAATGACATACAGTATAGGGCAAAACATCCTAAACCATGTTATGAAAATTACCAATCCCTGGAGCCCAGGAAAATGAATAAATAATAAAAATGAATGTATAACTTGCATAAATTAGTGATTAATGAATTTATGTTCCTGTGAGTGTGGTCTAAACATGATTTTGAGAGCCACGTCTACAAGGTGAAGTCAGAACGAACAATGTCCGTGATTAACTATGGTTGGTTGTCATAAGTTATGTAATTCTATAAGGATCCCTAGCAATTTTATAAGGATCTCTTGCAAATAGTTTCCTCCTTGTAAGGTGTGACTTGCAATGTACAAAACAGCCCTACAACAAAAAAATATGTACATTAAGTTCATTTATAATTCACAACCGATGAGCTCCACGAAACAGCTTTTTGTAGAAGTACAACAGGATGTTCCTACCTGCACACATAAGGGTGCACGACCCCTACATAGAAGAGGAAAAATCATTAGGAGATACAGGGCAAATGTCACTTCAGAGTCCAACCTCCAACCTCTTAGTACCATCCCTTGCAATTTAATAAACGTTTTTATTTTTGTACTAAACTAGTGTTCGGTTAAGCTTCTTTGTTGCTTAAATAAACCAAGAGAGTGGTGAGGGGAATTACGTGTGTCACTATGTAGTGTGTAAATATTTTTATTACATAGCTCAGAGTGCACCAACAGATGTGCTTCTCCCCAAAGGTCTATACTTTCAATGGGACCCATTAGAGGGAAAATAGATTTTGCAGAGACACTCACGACCGGTAAGTAAAAAGTTTCCTTGTACAGTACAAAAATAATAATATTATTAATAATAATAATAATAATAATAAAATAAATGAAAGAGACAGCATGCGCCCCTCCCCTAAAAAAAAGAAAAATCTCAACAAGCCACACAACCAAACAGCATGGACTGGTTTCCACTGACGACCATGAGCATGTGGTTCCCTGATGTAGGACCGGTACCTCTATGTTGAATGCAAAACAGATTGCCACCCTTTTTCAGAAGCTACAAGTCTCACTCTAAAAAGCAATTGTGTTCTTCTTTACTCTCTGGGTACCCTCCGCTCCTCACTGTCGATCTAGGCGTTTTGCTCCCGCACATTTGGCTTAAAGATGCGTACCGAATGGCTCTGGTATGAAAAAACCCCGAGACTCAATCCAAAGCTGAACCTCTCATAACATTAACTTCTTTTATGATATAGTGCTCTCCACCTTCTTCCCCAAATTTTCCAGATTCCGGGATTGCTCTGGCTTACCTATGTCTGCCTATTATCAATATTTACAAATTTGCCACTTTTTTCCTAACAAAATTAAAAGTTGAACCCCGCATATTCCCATTGCGATGGAAACCTTCTCCCTCGGTAGGTCCTCTCCAGCTACTTTTCACACACAGGTAATTGCCCAAGAGTGCCATGAACTCAGATGGTACCTAGTGCCATCCAGACTTGAGGTTATCTGCCCCAATGCTTCCACCACCTGCTGGCAAGGCTGCGGCGCGTTGGGCACTCTGTCCCATATCTGATGGGACTGTCTCAAGATAGGGGGTTACTGGGCAGGAGTTCGCCATTTAATCTCCATCATCACACTGGTACACCTTCCACATAACATCTTATATGTCCTCCTCCCTCGCCTAACACTAGGTGCCCGAAACCTACACAAAAGCTAATTGGTCATATTCTGATTTCAGCCCGAACTGTGCGCACAGTCGCGGCCAGGAGAGAGGGGTGTGTCCAAATAAAAGGGAGGGGTTTGCTTGAGGTGAGCTGGGAGAAGCTTAGAGTCTGCTGGAGTTAGGCTGGGTACACACAGAAAATTTCTCCTGAAGCGATATCGTTAACAATTTTGCCTACGACTGAATGTCTCGATCAGCAAGCAGATTCATGTGTACAAACAATTCACTTTTTTCAAAATTTACCTTCAGATCTGTGCTCTTCATCTGTCATAAGCATCAGTTGAAAAGATAGTGACTCTGTAAACTCTATGGAGATCTGCCTACACTGCTGGTTGTGAGTGCGTACACAATCCAGAATTGGCATAACACCGTTCCATCGTTTATAGAGATTTTTATTCTGTTTATATGATCAAATCAAATGGCATGATGTGCTTTGGAATGATAAAACATGATCATGGGGGCATATACACTAATGCAATATTGGACCTAACGGTCTTTTATTGTGTGATTGGCACGATAATCGGGTGAAAAACCTGTAGTGTGTACCCAGGCTTAGACTCAGGAGATAAGAAAGGATGATTAAAGAATAGTTGATAAAAATGGAGAATAATAAGAGAAAGACAGAACTGAAAAGTGTAGTAAAGAATAAGTGATAAGTGAAGAGATAATTAACAAGAGGAAGAGAGCTGAAAGCTAAACAGACAAACTATAGCAAGTTTAAAGCAAAGAGAGGAGATACAGATCAAGGAAGCAAAGTGTGACAGAGTCTGTAAAAGAAAGCTGAATGCAATTAAGTAGACAGAAGTGTATAGACTCCCAGGATCACCAGTAATCTCTCTGTAGGGCCTATTTATCAAACAGGAATCCTCTGTCAAATCTCCAAAAATTTCGGGGATTAACCACAAAATTGAAATTTATGATCATTGCATTGCAGCAAATATCGTAGATATCTGCTGCTTTGCATCTGTCTTTGGTTTACTGAGCAGTCCCCATTAAAGTGTATGGGGACTACTCAGTAATGCTATTTCTCAAAAGCCGGAAAAAAAAATTCTCATTATTTTCATGTTAATGTACGTCAACTGAATTGAAAGCTTTCAGTGCTGTCAGCTCTGCGCAGAAGAGCAGAACTGGACAGTGCATGTGTGGAGGGATCATGTGATAATAGTTTGTCGTACAGGGTTATCTGTGTGCATGCCCGATACTTTCAGTCGGCGCATGTGCTCTAGGTGTTCAAGGAAGATGCGGTCATCGCCAGTTTCTTTGCAGTGACCAGGCAGGTCAGTGTTAAACAGTTTATCATGACTGCTGTCCCTGCTGAAGTTTTTTGATAAATATGAAAGATAGTTCAATCCTTATCAATGCGATGAGGATATTATGCAGTGCTACATAAATATGCCCCTGTATCTGAGGGGAAGCTACATCACATAGTAACCTTCTATTTGGTGAAACATTAGCTTATATATTGTTTACACATGTCCACATCATGCATCTTACAGTTCTGGACACTATTTATTATTTACATTTAAATGTCAGTCAATGTCAGCCATTGAACAACAAAGTGTCACAGGATATTTCTGGCTGAGGATCACCTGCGGGTTTTAGCGATGCTACCCAAGGAGGCGCGGAGACTAAAACAACACTGGTCTTCACCAGGGACCTCCACAAGGGAGTTTGGGATTCACTGCAAGTGGAGTGCAGGTCGCAGCCCTCCAAGGAAGATACCTGCGGGGTGAGTGATGAACAATCGTAGTCGTACAGGCAGTAGTCGTAACCGTACGGGCAAGCGAAGTACAGAAGAGTAGATCAAAGCGAAGTCAGGGAGCAGGAGTAAAAACCAGTAAGCCGGAACGGACCAGAGGGAGAATCCAAAGCAATGTCAGGACAAGCCGGTTTGGTACACGGAAGGTCAGGCAGGAGGCTGTAGTATATACAAAAGTTCTGGAGCATAGGGAGACCTAGATACTCTGGCACCCTAATGGTGCCAAAGTCTCCCTGATAAAGAGGCTGCAGGAGTTTCATTGGACAGGGAAATCGGCAGTCAGCATGGCTGACCCCCGCCAGGAGGCTGGAGAGCGCGTCCCATTGCCGTAGCAACGGGGTGCACAGAGCGAGGAAAGAGGCATTCGTTCCCGGCCAAGGAGGAGAGGCGCCTGACACAAAGGACCTGTTACAGCACACCCATTTCTGTGTACACCACCTGTAATATACAGAGCTACAATGTTATATTAAACTGTAGAGTGAGAAAAATATTTTTCACTAACATCAGCTAGCCGGGGGCCCTCCAATATGCTCAATATATATTTCATGTAATCCAGATAACCTACATAGATCCAATCCATGCAGAATTTGTAACTGTAATTACAAATGATTATATGGTAAAGAAATGTGACTGAAAAGGATATATATATCTTGCTGAGTGATATTGTATGTGTCACTAATTTAGGATAACATATCATTTGTATCATCTGTATTACTGAAGTAGGAGTGTTGGAACATGGTGGACCTTATCAGTGTATTTAACATTGCCAAAGTACCCAAAAAAATGTAATTGGTCTTAAATTGTATGTGGAGGGCAGTGTAAACCATTTTTCCTATAGTTGTGACCAGAATCACCAACCACATGATACTTAATAAATATTGACTGGCAAAGGGATACCGATTGGATTTGCAGAGGGAGGGGGCAGAGTTGAAGAAGAAAAGGTAATAGGTAATGATATGTGTGGAGGAAGCATACATACAGGTATATACAGAAAAATAACTTGGTAGAGACAAATATATTAACAAAGTGTTTGTTGTTGCCAGTTATAGTAACGAGTAAGAACAAGGGATAAGTAGGATAGTGATGTAAATTGGTGGTAGTCATATTTCTGATGCTGAATCTGTCGACAGTTAAGCTGATGACACCAAAATGTTGACAGCCTACCTGTCGACAGATTAATTCTGTCTACATGCTTAAAATGTTTTTTTGGGGGATGGGGGAGTAGTTTTAAGCTTTATTAGTGTTTTTATTTATTTGTTATCACTGTTTTGAGCTGCGGGTCCGGTGGCTGTAAAGCTGGTGGACTCTCCGGCATTGCTCGTTTAATATCGACATTGTGACTGTCAACATTACTACTGTCAACAATCAGAGTGTCTACATTTTAAGCATGTAGACAGAATGAATTTGTGAGGCAAACTGTGAGATCCGGCAACTATTATCTTACAAAAAAAAGCACTGTGTATACAAAACAAAAAGACAGTTGTTGTCAGTGCTTAACACTAACACTAACACTACATATCTGTGTGTATCTAGCAAAATGAAAACATGAGGTATTGGTTCACATTTTGATCAAAACTTTTAAGCCTGTTAAGGATAAGCGCTGACAACTGTCTTTTTTTGTTTTATATACATATATGGGCATTAAAATGCATAGCGGGGAAGTTTTCCCCTAAATCACACCACACCGTGGCATAACCTTTACCATACCCAATAAAGACACGGACACCTAATTAAAGTTGGAATGAATGACAGGATTTATTAAGTTGGAATATGAACTTTAAACTAAAGAGGACTGTAAGGCGGACAAGAGCAGGGCAGTCAGCAAACGCAAAACCAATAAAGGTGGAAAGGTCAGACCATAGTACCACCAACCCAGGATCATACCTTATCTATTGGCCGGCGCTAAAAATCATGTCCAACGGCAAGACTACGCCCCCTTTTATAACCGCCAGTATAAACCAGACAATACCGGCCCAAGGGTTCTCCTCACAGGCGGACCAACCATAGTATGACACCATAACCACAGAGGGGTAGTGACCTATGACAAGATCAACCGAGCACCATATGCACAGTTACCGACTGCACTGCTCTCCTACTCTGTAACCCACTGATCAGAACTAAACTTGACCCATAAAACTTGAAGGGAGGGAGGGAGGAATCAGGAAGCAGGAAGAACCTTATTTTGTCTGCACTAACTTATAACTGTGTACAAGTCCCATCCCCTCTCTGCCCCTATTGGCTGAAACTCTTAGGAATTCACAGATAATAGGTGATTCAGCAAGTCACTCACCCGCATGATTTTAACTACGTTTAGTCTGATGGCCACACTTCTCTAAAATGCATAGCGGGGAAGTTTTCCCCTAAATCACACCACACCGTGGCATAACCTTTACTATACCCAATAAAGACACAGACACCAAATTAAAGTTGGAATGAATGACAGGATTTATTAAGTTGGAATATGAACTTTAAACTAAAGAGGGCTGTAAGGCGGAAGAGAGCAGGGCAGTCAGCAAACGCAAAACCAATAAAGGTGGAAAGGTCAGACCATAGCACCACCAACCCAGGATCATACCTTATCTATTGGCCGGTGCTAAAAATCAAGTCCAACGGCAAGACTACGCCCCCTTTTATAACTGCCAGTATAAACCAGACAATACCGGCCCAAGGGTCCTCCTCACAGGCGGACCAACCATAGTATGAACCATTATCACAGAGGGGTAGTGACCTATGACAAGATCAACCGAGCATCATATGCACAGTTACCGACTGCACTGCTCTCCTACCACGCCGCCATGTATAACTATATATGCGGCCCACCAACTACAGACCTAATAATACCTCTTAATCTCCAACATAACTGATCTATAAAGTAACGTACGCCCTCATCCGACAGGTGAACCCCATTTGCTCTGTACAAGTAAGCAAACTCTGTTTTCAACAAAGGGTGATTTATCACAGAACCTCCTAGCGCCCTGCCTGCTTGATTTACTTTTCGGACAACCGCCGCTATGTTAACAGCAGGAATAGCAGATCTCCACTGACGCCTTGGAACAATGTAAGACCAGCATAACTTCAGTTTTGGCCATCTACTTGAAACAACTGTCATATCTTCACAAATTCTAATGATCAGCTCTAGGGATTTAACTTGTCCCACATCATTACCACCTATATGCAAAACCAGAACGTCAGGAACACCATGTCTAGCAATTTCCTCAGAAAGAAATGGAATAAACTCTGCCCACTTCATGCCTCTCTTCCCTATCCATCTCATGGAAACAATTTCAGGTAACCAGGGACATCTTCGTGATAATACATGCCTATTCGCTCAATAAACATAAGAGTGACCCAACACCCAAACATCAATCTTCGAATTTTTCACTCCTACAACAAAATACAAAACATGAGTCAAACTACAGAACAGAAGGACAACCCAAACAAATTACAAAGCGACTATCAAGGAACACAAATGAATTATGCTACCCCTAAACCCTTATAAAATAAAAACCAAACCTAAAAGGGACATTTCTATCCCTAACATAACTAGAACCCCGTTGTTGGTAATGAAAGGGGGGGGTCTATTAACATTAATTCCAACCTTAAACCTAACAGAATGAAAAGGAAAAGCAGCAACCCAAGTGAAGGTAAAAATCTATGAGGAAAAAATCCCTTCACGCCCCCGCAAATAGCGGCGAGCAGCAAAGTGCCCTGGGTTAACTAGCTTAGTAAAGAAAGAAAAGGTAAAGAAGAGCTGCGTAAAGGGAAAAAACAAAATGATTAAGCATCAGGTCGTATATAACATTTATAACAATCGGACTTCCACCTTCCTAGCGACTGTATTGAAGCTACGGAAGCCCCACTTGATGCAGCCACCGTGGCTGCTCATATCCGAAAAGAATGCGTACCGAATTCTGATGCTGGTAAACCTAAGTCATTCAAAGCACTGCGCATAATTGAATGAAACTGAAATTTGGAAACGGGGGACCCATCTTTATGATCTAACCAAATTTCTGCTTGATGTGGCCGAAAACTTGCCAATTGATGACATAGCCTAACTGGACATATAATTTGATCTTGCTGCTTATTAAGGGTAAACCAATGCCCCACTCCTGCTTGATCTGTTTTGGACCGTGTAATTTTAAATTGTATGTTGTCATCATACAACACTACATTCTTAGCTAAAATAGCTGACTCTAACCTGTTTTTGGACTGCGCAACTAACTCACTAACTCGCAGAGCGCCTTGAAAGGTCATAGAAAACGCTGTAGCAAACAATGAAGCTTCGAAAGGGTCTGACGCCACTTCTGGCAAAATGAAAATCATACGGGACAGTAATGAGGGATCTATAGGCCTCCTATTATCTTTAGGGGCAGGGTGAATCCTGGTCCACCCTTTTAAAGCCTTGCTAATGAGGAAAGATTTGGTGGGATCCGGAAGACCTTGTAATTTAGCCATAAATTATATACCTGCTAGTGTAGATGCCATTGATGCTTTACTAATCCCTTCCTGATAACACCCCCACATAAAATCGTCAATACCATGAGAGTCCCCCGGGGCACGAGCGGAACCGGACAACAGAAAGCTTTCCCATTGTTTCCAAGCTGACCGATAGGCCTTCCATGTGGACGGAGCTAGAGAAGCTTCTGCCAAGAATCTTATGCCGGCCCGACCATCTGCCAAACAAAAGAAGGACAGGCTGTACCCACGTGGTCAGCAAGAGGCGCAAGAGACTTAAAACGCTCCCACTCAAGTCGTTAAAGAGAGTCTGCAATACAATTGTCTATACCTGGAACATGTTTGGAGCGAAAATTTATGTAGCAATCCAAGCAACGAAGCACCAGAACGCGCAACAGATTTACTGCCGGTTTAGAGGAAGTGCTCTGACAGTTTATTGCCTGAACCACCGCCAAATTATCGCACCAAAAGGATACATTGCGACCACTAAGTTGAGGGGCCCACAACTCCAGAGACACGATCATGGGAAAAAGCTCTAGAACCAATAAATTCCTTGTCAGACCACTCTCAATCCAATTCTGAGGCCACGGGGAAGCGCACCACTGTCCCTGAAAGAAAGCACCGAATCCTCTAGCACCTGCGGCATCAGTAAACAGATCTAACTCTTCCATGGAAATAGGGGGGAAGGCCAAATCCTGGAACCATTAAATTTCTTGAGGAATGTTACCTATACTGCCAAGTCCTCCCTTATCTCGTTACTCAACTTAATTAATGCGTGAGGTCTGTTCTTACCTGCTGTGGCTAACTGTAATTTCCTACAAAAAATTCTATCCATGGGTATGACCCTACATGCAAATTTAAAAGATCCTAGCAAAGCTTGAACTTGCCTAAGTGTACGAGAAGGAGAGGCCAGAGTGCTGGATATCAAACTCTCTATTTTAGCTTTTTTATCCGCTGGTAAACGACAACAGCCTGCAACAGAATCTATTTCTATCCCTAGAAACGACAAGCAAGTAGTTGGGCCCTCCGTCTTATCTTTGGCTATGGGTACCCCCATAACCGAGAAAAGCGCTTGCGCTGAGTACAGTGTATCCGAGCACAATGTGGAACTAGCCGGACCTACAAACAGAAAATCATCCAGATAATGTGCAATGCCCTCGTGACCTGTGCTTGAATCGCCCAGTGTAGAAAAGAGCTAAAAGTTTCAAAGAAAGCACATGAGAGGGAACACCCAATGGGAAGGCATCTGTTGATGTAATATTTGTCCTTGATCTTAAATCCCATGTAACAAAATGAATCTGAGTGAAGGGGAAGCAGCCTGAACTCTGATTCAATATCCAATTTGGCCATAAGTGCCCCCGCCCCAAACTGCCGGATGAGCATTAAAGCCTCCTCGAATGATTGATATACAACAGAACTTATATCCTGGTCTATGGCATCATAGACCGAATTGCCTGCGGGATGTGACATGTGCTGGATTAACCAGAATTTTCCTGGCACTTTTTTAGGAACTATACCTACTGGGGATAGGACTAAATCTGTAAAGGGGGGGAATCGAATGGGCCAATCATGCGCCCCAAGCTTGTCTCACCACAAATTTTTTCGTCAAGGATTTCAGGAAACATATATGCTGATTTCAAATTCCTAGAGGCCCTGGCGTTAACCGTTGTGCCAATAGGGAGCCTAAACCCGTGACGAAAACCCTCGCAGAGAAAGGAAGCCTGATCCGCATTCGGGTCTAAGCCATTTTTCTAAAACGTCGTTACATATGGGAGACTGCGCATTAAGGAATGCTTTTGTCATTGCCGCGTTTTCTGGCGAGGCCGGGGCCACTCCTCGGACACTCTCTGGCTGAATGTGCACAGCGGCAATTGGAGCAGTTGTGCCTGTATCTACATGACTCCCCTCTACCGCACGCCCCGCTGTTAAACGCAAAGCACCTATTTTTGGGAAATTGGGGAGCACCGCATCTCCCCCCTTGCTGAAACCGATAACCACTGGCCCCTTGACTCCCCGAGAGGCTAGCACTGTTAAGCTTCATCCAGATCTCGACATCTCTATATCCTAATGGCATTTCCACCTGACCGCGGAATAACTCATCATATTTCCGCCATGTACCCGGGCGATTTGACAAATACATTTTGTTTATAGGATGTAAGTATTTCCAAACCTCTTCGCTCGCATCTGGCCTCGTCTCTATATAACAAGCCGCAAACGCGCAATATCCTGATATCCAGTTGGGGAAAGATTTATATGCCTCCTCTCCTATCCCTCCTTTAGTGCATGCCAAGTCTAACTCCTTTTTTTCCGCCCTTGTCAATTCAAACATATTCACAAATATACCCCTCCTGATCTTATCTCTCATGCTGGGCCTATGGCCTGCCAGAAGGGCGATGTTCTCACAGCGTACCATGGGACTGTTAGCTCCGGTTGATTTCGCACCCGCGGCTCTAGTTTCTGCTCTTGACTTATTATGGCTAAAATGTGTGTTTAATATCTTTATGAGTTTACGGGGACCACTTTCAGATGATGAGGAAGAGTAATCACTAGTAGTGACGACTGGGGACCTAGGACTAAGAACCCCTGAAACACCCACATCAGGTAACTCACCACTTGCCGCTGCCGCCTGAGGATCTAGTGCTGCTCCCCCTGATGCGGATGGCTCCGTTGCTGCTTGTGCTTCCACCGACTGAGAAGGCCCCGTTCCGTCTGCAGCCGAAGAGGAAGCCGACGCATTTGGACCTTGCACTGGCCTCAGGGGCTCCACCGTCCTCTCTGCCACTGGCGCTGTCTCTCGGCCGGTTCAGTTCGGACCACTCGGTTGTGTCCCAGGCCCTTCAATGGAAGCCTGAGGTACTGACAATGGAAGCATGTTATATTATGAAGACAAACCATGGTCAACTAGCGGCCAGCCCGACAACACGCTATCAATATTGCCCCAAGCCTGTCTCCATCCTCCTTCTAAAAATCCCAGGGGAGGAGGAGCCCCCCGCCCTACCCCTCTTACTTCCGCCCTCGTATTAACTTCCCCTATACCCGGGACGGGGTGGGAATGTGTATACCGCCCCGAGGGGGTGGGGTACGGGGGAGAGACCGATATGCTGGCCCCAGATGTCGTACATCGACCCGGGGGAGGATAAGGCATGTTCCATAGGGTACCCGGGCTAGAATGATCCGCCACCATGGGGAACCTACCCAGGAACTCAGTGCGTCCTGCAGGCGCTGCGGGAGAGCTTCTCATCTCTAACTGAGCTGGACGGAATGTATTGTTGCTTAGGTCTTGGGAAAATAATAATGGAGATATATATCCTGGTAAAGTTTCTGTTGCCCCCCTAGACCCGGCTAAACCCGCCCCGTCTGACTGCATTGTGACGTTCCTGTCCCTGGGCATAACGGGGGGAATTAAGCTGCTGGCTTAAAAGAGGGAGAGGGGTTAACAGGAGCCCCTGCCATTCCTCTATCTCCTTCATAACCAGCGTCCTTATGTGGCGGGAGTGCCTGATATATGTTTGCTGCCGGCGTATCCCATATTATAGGTCCCAGGCCCCTATAAGGGGATCGCCGATTTTCCTACGGAAATGGAGAAGACCTGCGTGACTTCCGAAGATATGCCCTCCCAACTTCTGAAAATAAGCCCCATTACTGACGCGGCTCCCCCTGCCTGATATGGGACTGAAACACTCACAGAAGACCTTTCTTGCTGAGCTGTCTGACCTGCTGCACTGGATCCTGCATTACTGGAGGGCACCACTAGAGGGCTCACTGCCTGATGAGAACCTGCCTGTCCTGCTGTTCCTAAGCCTGCATTACTGGAGGCCACTACTAGAGGGCTCCTTGATTGCTGGAAACCTGCCTGACCTACAGGATTTGAGCCTGCCATGCTGGAGGCTGCTGCTAGAGGGCCCGCTACCCGCCGCCCTCCCACGCTATGAGCCCGCCGGACATGGGAAACTCCCCTACCTCTGCTGGATCTCACAGAGGGGGAAGCACCTCGGGAAGACCTAGCGGTCACGCCGCTAGGACCAGGCCTTGGACCGTAGGGGGCGCTGGACCTCGGGGAGACTGGAAGCGCCCGTGATGCAGGTAAGGACTCTGCATAACGGGCTGGGGTGCTGCGGACTCTGCTGGGCCTGGACATGCTGGCGCCTAATGGAGGGGGCCTTGGGGGAGCCTGAATGTACAGCGGGGAAAACGGAGCAGGACAAGAGGGAGAAAGAAAAAAGGAAAAAAAATAAAAACACACAGAAAGAACAGAGGGAGATGGCGGGGGGCTGGGGGGGGGTGGAGGAGAGAGAAGGGGATAAGAATGGAGAGGGAAAGGGGTAGGCAAGCGAAAAGGAAAGAAGATGTATAAGGAAACCTGTAAAGGGGGAAAATCAGTTAAGTATTAGACAAATAAACAATAAGAAATATATAAAGCAAACAACCGAACACTGTTATTGCAAGGGAGAGCAATACAAGCCTGACACTCTTGCTGGGAATCCGGAAGCAGGAAGAACCTTATCCTGTCTGCACTGACTTATAACTGTGTACAAGTCCCATCCCCTTCCTGCCCCTATTGGCTGACACTCTTAGGAATCCACAGATAATAGGTGATTCAGCAAGTCACTCACCCGCATGATTTTAACTACGTTTAGTCTGATGGCCACACTTCTCTTATCTTGCCATGCAGCTGGTACCATATACAATATGGTACCAAGCGCAGGATTATTTTTTCCCAGTACTATACACATTTTGCCATCGGTATGGGACTTAATTCAGTGGGTTAATTTTCAAGAATGAAGGAGGCCACATAAGGACACCCAGTATTTATAAGTTTGACCCAATATTGGCTCCAAAATGGTGTGATCTTAATGGCTGTATGTTAGTGGCATTGGTGGTGTAGTGGTATTTATTGGTTACCGTGGAGTTAAAAGCATTGTTGGTATAGTGTAGTGGTGTTGGAGGTTTCATGATCACCTTTGTCTGGTGTGCACATACACCTCTTGGTAGCATGGATGGGTTAGGAAAATGTGATGTGTGTGGGCACATCCCCTGAATTGATGAATGTGCATGTGATTGTGCTGGCTTTGGAAACCCAGGTGTACTCCCATGTCTGGAAACCAGTGATGTAGTGTGTATACGTCAACCAGCTCAGCCTAGGCTGTGCGCACCAGAGCATAATCTAGGTGATGTCTTTGATGAAGCAAAATACTAAGGTATAAAAGTCAAATAACGAAAATAGGTTAATTGTGGTATCATAGCATTTGGGAATGGCCTTCTATCTAGGGTATGAGAATGTTCTGAGTTGAAGCCATGGAAGTAGGAATGATAAATTTAGTTTATATATTAGTGTGTTTTTATTTGGGTATGCTATTTATATATATTTTGATGCTTTATTAGTATAAGCTGCAAAGGTCTCTGTCTGAATTTAGACAATTTGACGTTTTCTGTTTATATATCCATTTGGTTTCTAGTCTCGAGAGTGCTTTTTGTATGTATCCTTTGTGTTTAGCGGTTGTTAGTATGTCTATAATTGGTCTATTTTAGTGCTGTGCATTGTTTTAAAGTATTCTACTAGGTTTTCTGTTAGTTTATTATTTTGTATGTTGTTCATGTGTTCTAACATTGTTCTGTTTAGTGGTCTCCCTGTGGGATCCTTGTGGCCTTGCAAGTAATGTGTTTCGTTTATATATTCTTTGTTTTAAAGCTATCTATTGTATTATGCAATTTATCTAATTGTGTCATCTTTTTGTTGTTTAGAAGTTTTTGGTTTGAGTTCAGATTTGTACATTGGTTCTGCCCTCTTTTAGTATTAAAGAGCTGTACCCTCTTTCTTTGAATGTCTCTATCTGTGTCCTGTTTACTTGCATGTGAAAGAAATCCAAATTGTGCTGTTGTCAGAATGCATAATTCACTGGCAAAACTGCATAAATTCACATGTGCTAATACAGCAATTAACTTGCTGTTATATGTAATTAATGATGTGTTTATTATTAGTTATATATTATCTATTTCACCCATTATCTCTTCTCCATGAAGCCACTATTTCTGTATCTTTACAGTTTCAGGATTTTTGCAAGGCTCAGCGTTGCAGGTGAAAAGATGCTATATTATAGGTAATTAACAAACAGAGAAAAAAATAATAAAGACAAGGTCTGATATTAGCAAACAATGCATCAGGCAAAGATGGCGCGTGCAGGACTTGTGGAAGCATGATAAAGGAAGATGGAACAGCGCAGTCTTGCGGGGGTGTGAACATTCGAATGGAGGGGGGAAGGAGCGAGATGGGGAAAATCATGCAGGTTTTTTTTTTTTGCAAAATAATAAGGTGGATGAAAAAAAGGGCATACAAAGACTAGATTTCCTCATTGTCTGTAAAATATAAACACAGATGAATTCTGTCTTTGGTTGGTTCATGCTTTTCACTCTGCTCAGCGGGGACTCCCTTAAGAAGTTGCTCTGTGAGAAATTTCTCTAAATAGGAACCGTGGACCTCTCATGATGTGATTATAATCACATACTGAACACTGTTTTTTGCTTTAAATTTCCCTATGACACAACGTTGGATTATTAGTTAAGGTATATATATATATTCGGAAATGGTTATCTATATGTATTGTAAAAGTATTGCTGACGAAACCATAAAGTGTCAGGTGTAGATGGGCTTAAATCTGTCTTAACCAACACCAGTTAATACTTTTTGGCAAAGCACAAGTGATGAGTTGAATATGAACAATTTTAGCTGAAAAACCATGTCAGCTCTCTGCAGTCACTGCAATAGCTCACCATGTTGCCGGCAAATAAGATGAAAAATCATCGATTTCATGGTACTGCAATGTGCTAAAGCTTTAAAAAAAAGGTTTCTTTAACAGTTTCTTTATCAATACAGTGAAATTAGAGGACTAAAAATAGCAATATTTAGTTTAGTTTTAATCTTACTAATCAGCTACAATAATAATAATTCCATTGTTATCAAGATTCTGCCTTTTTGGCGACAGAAGCATGGAAATATTTTTTTCCTCTGTTCCGATGAATTTTAGATTTCTACCGCAGTGTGCATCTGCAGTCCCATAATCCTCTGCTACAATAATCCGTACTGTGAGGGGGCACGCCCCTAACCTTCTTGTGAATGGCTAATTCGGAGCCATTTTGAAATATGTATAGGGTTGTGTGACAATGTATTTCTACGAGCAGAAGAAAACAGGATTTCATGTTTGACGGAATAATAATCAGTGTATAGAAACAAATTGTACAAGTTTTGCGATGCAGAAGAATAATATTCCATATGATGACATTTTAATACATGTAGCATTGCAACTCATTATGTATGGAAAACATTGACTTGATTTAGCATTGAATATACAACAACCTTGACCTTTTAAGAATAGTGTATGCTTTCTAAGCTGTTCATTATAATACAATACATGCATATATAAAAATATAGTGATCCATGCACCACTGTAATCACCAGTCCCCATTTTCACTGTGTTGACATTTACAATCACTTTGGGTTGTATGCTTTCTCTGCTGTATATTAAATCAGTTTGACTTATTTAGTACCACTGTATTTATGCAGAGCCTGATTAAGACCTCATGGAGTCCAAAGCAAGATATTGGTTCGGTGCTTCTTCCGCCCTCCATTTGTCAAAACAAAAAACACGCATAAAAATGGATTACAGTAATCAAAGTCCCTCCACACCCAGAGGGCGCTAAGCAGGAGTCTAAATTACCTAACGGATAATCCAGCTCTGTGTTTATGTGCACAAAATGCAATTAACCACAGCAACAAATCATTAATTAACTTTTATTTGTCTAGTGCCACTTAGAAAATGGACACTAAGATTTTGGGAAATGCTGAATGTACAAACCTCTTTTTGCAATGTAAGACTCCAAAAATTGTTTTGTTTTGCTTTTTATTTACATGAGTGTCACATTAAGATAAGCCTTATTTGTGCTGTAATTAAAGTGCACTAAACTATCTATTGTATATAGGATGCATCGTGTTTATCACGGAGACTAGGGGGCAAATTTATCAAGCTGCGGTTTTGAAAATTGGAGATGTAGCCTATAGCAACTAATCAAATTCTAGCTGTCATTTTGTACAATGCACTAAATAAATGATAATTATAATCTGATTGGTTGCTATAGACAACATCTCCACTTTTTCAAACCCGTAGCTTGATAAATTTTCCCTTAGGTCCCATTACCACATTCAGTACCAGAAGTCGCAAAGCAAATCTTTTCACAAGGAATAAGTATTCTAGCTATGATTATGGCAAGTCTGTTGGTTTCATCACCATACAACAGAATGCTTAAGGTTTGACCCTGTGATTGAAGATTTTAAGATAGAGCTCAGATTTTCAGGGCTATTGGTCAAAATCTCAGAGTCCCACATATCACTACTTCATCTTTGTCCCTGGCTATAGAGAATTAGGGAATTAGCATCACTTATTCCATTTTTACAATTACTGACAACTGTAACACTGTCCTTACTCATACTTCTAAAAGTATACTTACTCACACGTATTCAGATTTAAAGACCACAGTTTAAAAAATATTAATCTTTCGCTTATAATAGATATGTTTTTTCTATTGAAGGTTTTGTTGGCATCTCGGGGTCAGTATGTTTTAAAAATTCCCAGTTATGCTTTTCACAAGTGGCTAATTCGGCATTTCTTCCTCTTATGTAAATATGTCAGAAGTACTATTGTACCGTGGGTCACTAGATCTGCCCACATATTCATTATCTGCCAACATTCCAAAATTTGGGACAAAAATTGGTCTCGTCCCAATCAGCACAGCTATCCCAAAACCTCCAAATCACTCCAACATTTAAGAGAGACTTGCTCCTTACATCCACAAAACTTTGGACTGCTCCATGAAAATTAGTGTAGGTGGGACTATGCAGTCTTTAATTTGTTTATTTTTGGACAAGCAAATTGATCACTAGACAAATTGAGGCAAATTCAATCATTACTATGGTAAAAAATAACGCTGAGTTTTTCTTGCCCCTCTATGGGGCGCAAGTAAAAATCACAGTTACATCTGTCAAAAAATACCCGTGAGAGGTGTCTTGCAGACATTCAGAAGGCACCGTGCATGGATATTTAGGGATTTGAATCTGCCCCTAAGATTACTCAGCAATTTTAGTACACACACACACTGTTTTTGATTTGAATGAGCATTTTACTTACTATCCCTGTGATTCAACAATAACTGATGAAAAAAACCCAGCCTGCCCTCAGTTTTCTGAACAGCTTGTTTTTAAAAATTTGCTACCCATACACAGAACAAATTTTAACATCATCTGAAATCAGCTTGGATAACCAGATTAGTCCCTGAGTGCACATGAGAGCAGCTTAATTCTGATCAGGTCTACCCTGTGTAAACAGGCTTTGTCTCCTGCTGGTTGCAGGAATTATATACCACAAATGATTGTTTTATAGGTGTGGTTTTAGCCATAGCTGAAAATATGTTCATTTCAACAGCCTTGATTACACATAGAAGACAAAAGAATCTCTCATCATAAATCAATTTATTTTTTTATTCAAATAAAAAATATTAATGTTTATTATAAATATGTGGCTTGTTACATAATTTTTGTTACTACCTTTTGACATTTCTAGTAGTATTCATCAAACTTGAAAACAAGTTTTTACTTTTTTTCTTTTTTTTTACTCTTTTACTGTTGAAGTAAATCCGAATGGATGAAATAGCAAATAATTGATGGGGTACAAGGCATTAATGCAGCTTTCATGATACATCAGCTCCCTTAAACCATTCCTCTGGAATGAAATGAGCAGATTAATGGAAAGTACAGCATGTCCTGCTGAAATAGATGAGCATGTGTTGACAAATGAACCTTGGGGCCTTAACACTTTAATATATCCAGGCTTCATAATCATTTACTTACAACCACCCATGGCATTTAAACAACACATAAGTAATTAACTAAAAAACAATCAAATTACATTGAGGTTTCAATATTAATTTTAAAAAAAAGAAAAGAAAACCTGATTTTTTAAAATATATTTATTTAGAATTTTAAATAGTCTGGGTTATTCACAGGACGTAAGTAAACTAGGTTTTGATCAGATCGGTGTATTTTTCAGCAAGTGATCAATAAAATATAAGGTGTAAGGATAAATTTTCACTGTATATTAGCATTCATTAATATCCTTGACAACTGCCATATATTTCTTTCACAGGGAGAATAAGAATAGTGGCACCCAAGTTATAATATTAAATAAAATAAGCTGTATTTCTAGCTTGGATAAAACATTTAAAACTTATCAGAGTGCAGAAATTTAGGAACACTGCAGGAAATTTTGGTGAAGACCCATTAAAGATATGATCTATAGTGGCACCTGGCACTGGCAGTGCACAGGCACGCTGTTTACCCACCATTATAGCATTTCCATTGATACGATGCTGCTTAGCAGGTATTTCTACACACATCTTGCTTATTGAATTCTTGGCTAATACAGATCATAGCTCCACCCTCCTTCTCTTCACATGGTATTAGACATAATTGATATAATACAATTTGAATGTATTTCAAATACTCATCTTCACTAAATATTATATGGTACAGGACAAATATATTCTGAGAATTGTACCCAGTACTCAGAAGAAGAGAACTAATCAATTATTATCAAATTTGCACCTATGCTGGGAGACCGACAATATTTCGCAACCACCTTATTTAGCACACATATAATTTGCAGCTCTATACTGCACATAAGAAAAGTGACATACACAAGTAGAATATGTCAGTTATACAAAGACTTCATAATGCGGAAATTGCCTACCATACTGATTATCAAATATAATACTATCATATGCATGTTCAATACACGTCAGAATGGATTATTACAATGCTATCTATTATAGATTTCTTGCAGAACCAACATAAAATAGAGTACCAGTGACAATTCTGTAAATGTACAGACCACCTATCCAGTGTCATTACTGTAGGTATACAACTCAAGGGAATAAAAATGTTAGTTTTAGTACCAATAATCATCATAACATAATTTCTACAATACCACTTAATACAATACTTACCTCCTGAAATGCTTGCATTTCATGCCATTAAAATGTTTATGAAATGCTAGTGCCTAAAAGATCTGTGGGTCCTCCTTACAGTACATATGACAAAGCTTGGCTCACATTGAGTCTGGTTTGTGGAACACTGTGCTTAGTTCAACCAAGGGTTTAATCTGTGTCTCTTCTTTGTTTTCTTTCATCATCCTCACATCGGGATGGTCATGGCCTCGACTTTGTTTTACCTCTGCACTGCTCAGTTGTTAACTTCTACAACTTGTATTTCTGATCAGATCATCTGTCTCTTGTAGTCGCAATCTTTTAACCTTCTCCTCAGCCCCTGCATCCCCTCAAAACCTACACCACCACATTCACACAGAATACTATAGGAGTGCAGAAATTTAGGAACACTGCAGGAAATTTTGGTGAAGACCCATTAAAGATATGATCTATAGTGGCACCTGGCACTGGCAGTGCACAGGCACGCTGTTTACCCACCATTATAGCATTTCCATTGATACGATGCTGCTTAGCAGGTATTTCTACACACATCTTGCTTATTGAATTCTTGGCTAATACAGATCATAGCTCCACCCTCCTTCTCTTCACATGGTATTAGACATAATTGATATAATACAATTTGAATGTATTTCAAATACTCATCTTCACTAAATATTATATGGTACAGGACAAATATATTCTGAGAATTGTACCCAGTACTCAGAAGAAGAGAACTAATCAATTATTATCAAATTTGCACCTATGCTGGGAGACCGACAATATTTCGCAACCACCTTATTTAGCACACATATAATTTGCAGCTCTATACTGCACATAAGAAAAGTGACATACACAAGTAGAATATGTCAGTTATACAAAGACTTCATAATGCGGAAATTGCCTACCATACTGATTATCAAATATAATACTATCATATGCATGTTCAATACACGTCAGAATGGATTATTACAATGCTATCTATTATAGATTTCTTGCAGAACCAACATAAAATAGAGTACCAGTGACAATTCTGTAAATGTACAGACCACCTATCCAGTGTCATTACTGTAGGTATACAACTCAAGGGAATAAAAATGTTAGTTTTAGTACCAATAATCATCATAACATAATTTCTACAATACCACTTAATACAATACTTACCTCCTGAAATGCTTGCATTTCATGCCATTAAAATGTTTATGAAATGCTAGTGCCTAAAAGATCTGTGGGTCCTCCTTACAGTACATATGACAAAGCTTGGCTCACATTGAGTCTGGTTTGTGGAACACTGTGCTTAGTTCAACCAAGGGTTTAATCTGTGTCTCTTCTTTGTTTTCTTTCATCATCCTCACATCGGGATGGTCATGGCCTCGACTTTGTTTTACCTCTGCACTGCTCAGTTGTTAACTTCTACAACTTGTATTTCTGATCAGATCATCTGTCTCTTGTAGTCGCAATCTTTTAACCTTCTCCTCAGCCCCTGCATCCCCTCAAAACCTACACCACCACATTCACACAGAATACTATAGGATGTAGACTTGTAGCATCTCTCCAGCAATCTACAACCACTTCTCTCCCTCATGTTGAGCTTTGTTCTGGTTCCACACTCTACAATGACACAACTCCTGCTGTTCCAATCAGTCAGATCGCACTAAATATTTCTGAAAGGCAGAACGCTATCGAGGGAAATCTGCCTCTAATGATGAACTATAGCTTTACTGCAAAGCAAGCCTAATCATATTCTCATATGTTCTCTGCCCAGTTTTAAAACAATGTCTTAACAAAATAAAAACCCTCTTTTATTCTCAAACTCAGTCTGAAGTATTACAGCAAACTACGTTGCTGCCTACCATATAAATAAGATTAGCAAAAATAGAGAGAATAGTAATTGTGAAATGACCAGTGTTCTTCCATGAATTTCAAAGATAATAAAGTGTGCACTCTCCTTGCCTCCTCCCATTTTACCATCTCTACTCTTGACCCCTTTCAATATCATTCCACCTCCCTCATGTGTTTTCCTACTAAACATAGAATGCAAGTTACCTTATATACCAGAGCTACCAGCAGTATTCACACTTAGGGCCTAATGTAGATTTGGATGGAATTTACCAAAATTTACTATGTAAAGTATGTATGCTGGATTTAAATAAGTTTAAATCGCTTTCAGGGTATCATGAGGTAGAGAGGCGCAAGTCATCATTATCAACTTGATGATAATGACTGGCATGTTATTGTGTTTTTTTATTTAATAAACACTTTTTTTTTTCAAAGCGTGACCCTTCCAAAACGTATCAGCACTAGTGCTCGTAGCATAGGCTGTAGATGGCAGTTTTGGTTCAATATTGAGATATCACAAGATCATCATCATCAACAGTTATTTATATAGCGCCAGCAAATTCTATAGTACTTTACAATTGGGACAATATGAAAAACAATTGCCTGGTGTGATAGGTACTGCAACCCCACTATGTTATTCTGCTCTGTGGAATTCTTCTCTCATCATTGTTGATCAAATTGGCTGCTTGTGGCACAGGTTAATATTTGCAGTCAACTGATTTGTCAACTGCCTGTTTTGCCTTGCACTTCAAGTATATACACTCCTACACATTGTCGCCCTTTGCTGATGATGTTTTTCTCTCAGAGTTGTATGCTGACACCACCTTAGACACAGTTGCTGTAAAAAATTAGCAAGTTGAGCTGTCTCGGTCACTGAAACTACTGTTAAACACATTTCAGCAATCACACATTAAAGTCCCTGGGCAGGGCCATCTTAACAACATTATGGGCCCCCGGGCAAAGCAGTGCACGGGGGCCCCTACATATATATATATATATATATATATATATATAGATATATATATATATATATGTATAGAGATATATAGAGATAGAGATAGATGTACTTGCTCAGTGACCCTTGAAGGTTTTTTTTGCAGGTTTTTTCTTTTGCAGGATTATTTATTCTAATTAAGAGCCCTGCCTATGGGGCCCCCTTGCCCGTGGGGCCCCCGGGCACCTGGCCATCGTGCCCAATGGAAAAGATGGCCCTGTCCCTGGGCCTGATTCATGCTCGGCAGCAACTTGCACGCAACTTGCATTTAAAAAAAGAACTTGAGTGTAGTTCTGACCGTATTCAAATCTATGTGGATCTCAAGATACATTTGAATTTGGTGTAAGTACGCTCTGCCTAATGTATTTATTACATTTTATCTTGACGTATGTTAACAGACAGCACAAAGTGCAGGATACACACATTTATATGCAATATAAAGTCCCATCAGAATGCATGCGTGCAAAAAATATTCTGTAAAATAAATTCTGTAAAAAATTCATCATACTGTAATCATTAATAAAAATGTGTA
Source organism: Mixophyes fleayi (assembly GCF_038048845.1). Taxonomy (NCBI): domain Eukaryota; kingdom Metazoa; phylum Chordata; class Amphibia; order Anura; family Limnodynastidae; genus Mixophyes; species Mixophyes fleayi. Next base: position 82,633,410 of record NC_134406.1, on the reverse strand, counting down.
AATAAATGGTGATAATGGTGGAAAAATTATTTTATACATAAATCAGGATGTTCTTAATGTATAATGTACATGCAATTCCTTTTTTATATTTTTTCTTGCATACAAATGTTCTTTGCTATCTAGTGGCATGCATACATGTTGTTTATAACACAAAGACGATCCTGTGACAGTCGTCATTATCAGTCGGCACTTACACCTGCCCTGTAGCCAGGGCCGGACTGGGACTAAATATCAGCCCTGGCATTTAAAGCAAACAGGCCCACCTATGTTCCAAATAATAATACTACTAATAATAATAATTACAGTACTTTTTGCAAAGCTCATTGTATCATAATCAGAGAATCTATGAAAACCTTGAAGCTGCTGTCAAACAGAAGTATGCTTAAGGAGCACATTATTTCAACACCACCTCCCTCATATATGATAACATACCCCCTCCCTTAGACACTATATTAACATACCCCACATCCTTCCCTCACACATTATATTAACACCCCCCTCCCTCATACATTATAATAACATACCCCACCCAGGGGCGGATCCAGACTTTTGCTATACCCCGGGTGATTTTAGGGGGGGGGCGATTTAGGCCCCGCCCCTTTCTAATTTCTAAGGCTGCCGGCGGCTGCACAGTATTTGCAGGTCCGCTCGGCAGTGACAGTGTGCTGCCCCGCTGCTCTGATTGTGTTTAAAACACAATCAGAGCAGCCGGGCAGCACACTGTCACTGCTGAACGGACCTGCACAGTGTGCAGCCGCCGGCAGCAAGCCCCTGCTAGACGGGGCGATCGCCCCGATCGCCCCCCCCCGCTGGATCCGCCACTGACCCCACCTTCCCCCACACTTGCCTTTTCCATCTGTGCTGTGTGGGAGACTCTTCTGTCTGCCTCTGGTGCTGTTCTGTCAAGCATTTTAAGCATTCAATATTAAATGAATTGCTTAACTATCTTTTGGCACTCTGCACTTTCAGTTTGGCTAACTATAACTGAGCTTCCATCCACAACAATCAAGTCAAAGAAATTACCCACTCTATAATGACTGAAGAGTCACTAGCTGCTAAATCCAGATGTCACCCTTCAATGCCTATTTTTTGTAATGCTATCTGCTGCTTTTGATGCAGCCACTCATAATCTTTTAGTCCAAACTACCTTTCCTTGAGTCCCATGATATCCAAGTTGTTTTTTGAGTCATCTAACTTCTCACCACAGACACTGTATGTTAGTGTGTCACAATGTCTATACTTAGGCCCCTGCTCTTTTACATTTATACAGATGGAGGACAGTGAAAAATGTGATTTTGCTAAGCTGACGCCATCTTGTTGCCTTATAGCCATTTTGTTCTGTTATAGCTTAAATACAGTTAGATGCACCTTTTTTGTAGGAGTAATTCATTATTTGCAAGGCTATGATTATAACTTTGGACATATCAGACAGGGCATAAGCCAGCCCCCCCCCCCATGGGAGTTTTCTTGTTGATAATGAGAGAATATACTAACATATGTGTGAAGGGAACATGAGTGGTTAAAACCTTTTGGGGCGAAGTTTTCTGTAATACGTGATTTTTGCTATATAGATAGGGACTTGTAACTAATAAAGCAGAGTTTATTGTACACTCAAACCATGCAGTGTATTTAATTCTCTCCAGCTGATGAGCTCATAACGGATAGACTGACACTTACAGGTGAACAATCTGATTTAGATTGGACAGCATTGGAGGTCCACACCGAGACTGCTGACCAGAGCCAAGGACAGACAGAACTGGAGGTCGCCCTGGACACAGGACTCTGACTATAACCCGGGTGAGTAGAGTTTTCTACTCGTCAGGCTCCTATGTTTAGAGCTTCTTCATGTCCGTCTAAGGTATCAGGCACGCAGATTGAAAGTCTCAGAATTATACAGTTACTAACAATTTGTTTATTGTAATTGTATTGGTAATTAGATTTCTGAAAGATGAGTGAATTTTGAGTGCATGTGTGATACACCATCCCCAGAACTTTGTCAAGAAGTTTAGAAAGCGTTTTCAGACCTTCATCCGAGATACTGTCAGGCTATTCTGCACGGACACCCAGTGTAAAGAGTCCAAAAGGGACATCCAGTGTACGGAGTCCAAAAGGGGCTTCCAGGGCACAGAGCCCACAGAACCGGACATCAGATAACAGTTAATTTTTCTTTTCTCTGTATGTGAGTTTTATCTCCGTGTTTGTCTATCTTGACCGTTTTACAAGAGACATCTTTCAAGGTTGAAAAAGCTGTACAGTTGTAAATGTAAGCTTTTGAAGAGATGCAAAAGAAGTTTTAAATCTTTGGTCCGTCACAAGACTGTAAATAATGTACATTATCACTATTATTACTAGAGATGAGCACACTCGGATTTCTGAAATCCGAGCCCACCCGAACCTTGCCGATCCGAGTCGGATCCGAGACAGATCCGGGTATTGGCGCCAAATTCAAATCTGAAACTGAGGCTCTGACTCATAATTCCGTTGTCGGATCTCGCGATACTCGGATCCTATAAATTCCCCGCTAGTCGCCGCCATCTTCACTCGGGCATTGATCAGGGTAGAGGGAGGGTGTGTTAGGTGGTCCTCTGTCCTGGTAGATCTCGTGCTGTGCTGTTTAGTTCTGTGCTGTGCTGTTTAGTTCTGTGCTGTGCTGTGCTGTGCTGTGTTCTGCAGTATCAGTCCAGTGGTGCTGTGTGCTGTGCTCTGTCCTTCTGAGGTCAGTGGTGCTGCTGGGTCCTGTGCTGTGTCCTGTTCAGTCCAGTGGTGCTGTGTCCTGTGCTCTGTGCTTCTAAGGGCATAGTTATTTCCCCAATATTCCCCTGTGTTTAAAAAAATAAAAAAAAGTTATTTAAAAAAATACCAAAAACTAATTTAATTTTTTTTAATTACCACAAAATTTGCACAACCAATCCTGCAGTATAAGCCCATTGGTACTGCAATATTACCAAGTTCACACATTCAGCAGTAAAAGTCCAGTGGTACTGCAATATTACAAAGTTCACACATTCTGCAGTATCAGTCCAGTGGTGCTGTGTCCTGTGCTCTGTCCTGCTGAGGTCCGTAGTGCTGCTGGGTCCTGTGCCGTGTCCTGTTCAGTCCAGTGGTGCTGTGTCCTGTGCTCTGTGCTTCTAAGGGCATAGTTATTTCCCCAATATTCCCCTGTGTTTAAAAAAATAAAAAAAAGTTATTTAAAAAAATACCAAAAACTAATTTAATTTTTTTTAATTACCACAAAATTTGCACAACCAATCCTGCAGTATAAGCCCATTGGTACTGCAATATTACCAAGTTCACACATTCAGCAGTAAAAGTCCAGTGGTACTGCAATATTACATAGTTCACACATTCTGCAGTATCAGTCCAGTGGTGCTGTGTCCTGTGCTCTGTCCTGCTGAGTTCTGTAGTGCTGCTGGGTCCTGTGCCGTGTCCTGTTCAGTCCAGTGGTGCTGTGTCCTGTGCTCTGTGCTTCTAAGGGCATAGTTATTTCCCCATTATTCCCAAGTTTTTAAAAAATAAAAAAAAAGTAAAAAAAAATTAAAAATTAAAAATTAAAAAAAAAATATATAATTATAACCAAATTTGCAAAACCAATCCAGCAGTATAAGTCCATTGGTACTGCAATATTACAAAGTTCACACATTCTGCAGTATCAGTCCAGTGGTGCTGTGTCCTGTGCTCTGTCCTGCTGAGTTCCGTAGTGCTGCTGGGTCCTGTGCCATGTCCTGTTCAGTCCAGTGGTGCTGTGTCCTGTGCTCTGTGCTTCTAAGGGCATAGTTATTTCCCCATTATTCCCAAGTTTTTAAAAAATAAAAAAAAAGTAAAAAAAAATAAAAAATTAAAAATTAAAAAAAATATATATAATTATAACCAAATTTGCAAAACCAATCCAGCAGTATAAGTCCATTGGTACTGCAATATTACCAAGTTCACACATTCTGCAGTATCTTGTGCTACATATAATGGAGACCAAAAATTTGGAGGATAAAGTAGGGAAAGATCAAGACCCACTTCCTCCTAATGCTGAAGCTGCTGCCACTAGTCATGACATAGACGATGAAATGCCATCAACGTCGTCTTCCAAGCCCGATGCCCAATCTCGTAGTACCGGGCATGTAAAATCCAAAAAGCCCAAGTTAAGAAAAAGTAGCAAAAAGAGAAACTTAAAATCATCTGAGGAGAAACGTAAAGTTGCCAATATGCCATTTACGACACGGAGTGGCAAGGAACGGCTTAGGTCCTGGCCCGTGTTCATGACTAGTGGTTCAGCTTCACCCACGGATCTTAGCCCTCCTCCTCCTCCCCCCCTACAAAAAATTGAAGAGAGTTATGCTGTCAGCAACAAAACAGCAAACAACTCTGCCTTCTAAAGAGAAATTATCACAAATCCACAAGGCGAGTCCAAGGATGTTGGTGGTTGTCAAGCCTGACCTTCCCATCACTGTACGGGAAGAGGTGGCTCGGGAGGAGGCTATTGATGATGTAGCTGGCGCTGTGGAGGAACTTGATGATGAGGATGGTGATGTGGTTATTGTAAATGAGGCACCAGGGGGGGAAACAGCTGATGTCCATGGGATGAAAAAGCCCATCGTCATGCCTGGTCAGAAGACCAAAAAATGCACCTTTTCAGTCTGGAGTTATTTTTATCCAAATCCAGACAACCAATGTATGGCCATATGTAGCTTATGTAAAGCTCAAATAAGCAGGGGTAAGGATCTTGCCCACCTAGGAACATCCTCCCTTATACGTCACCTGAATAACCTTCATAGTTCAGTGGTTAGTTCAGGAACTGGGGCTAGGACCCTCATCGGTACAGGGACACCTAAATCCCGTGGTCCAGTTGGATACACACCAGCAACACCCTCCTCGTCAACTTCCTCCACAATCTCCATCAGATTCAGTCCTGCAGCCCAAGTCAGCAGCCAGACTGAGTCCTCCTCAATACGGGATTCATCCGAGGAATCCTGCAGCGGTACGCCTACTACTGCCACTGCTGCTGTTGCTGCTGTTAGTCGGTCATCTTCCCAGAGGGGAAGTCGTAAGACCGCTAAGTCTTTCACAAAACAATTGACCGTCCAACAGTCGTTTGCCATGACCACAAAATACGATAGTAGTCACCCTATTGCAAAGCGTATAACTGCGGCTGTAACTGCAATGTTGGTGTTAGACGTGCGCCCGGTGTCCGCCATCAGTGGAGTGGGATTTAGAGAGTTGATGGAGGTATTGTGTCCCCGGTACCAAATCCCGTCGAGATTCCACTTCACTAGGCAGGCGATACCAAAAATGTACAGAGAAGTACGATCAAGTGTCCTCAGTGCTCTAAAAAATGCGGTTGTACCCACTGTCCACTTAACCACGGACATGTGGACAAGTGGTTCTGGGCAAACGAAGGACTATATGACTGTGACAGCCCACTGGGTAGATGCATCCCCTTCCGCAGCAACAGCAACAGCTGCATCAGTAGCAGCAACTACAAAATGGCTGCTCGTGCAAAGGCAGGCAACATTGTGTATTACAGGCTTTAATAAGAGGCACAATGCTGACAACATATTAGAGAAAATGAGGGAAATTATCTCCCAGTGGCTTACCCCACTTAGACTCTCATGGGGATTTGTGGTGTCAGACAATGCCAGTAACATTGTGCGGGCATTAAATGTGGGCAATTTCCAGCACGTCCCATGTTTTGCCCACACCATTAATTTGGTGGTGCAGCATTACCTCAAGAGTGACAGGAGTGTGCAGGAGATGCTTGCGGTGGCGCGCAAAATTGCTGGACACTTTCGGCATTCAGCCAGTGCCTACCGCAGACTAGAGGCACATCAAAAAAGCATGAACCTGCCCTGCCATCACCTCAAACAAGAGGTTGTGACGCGCTGGAACTCCACCCTCTATATGCTGCAGAGGATGGAGGAGCAGCAAAAGGCCATTCAGGCCTACACAGCCACCTACGACATAGGCAAAGGAGTGGGGATGCGCCTCAGTCAAGCGCAGTGGAGACTGATTTCCGTGTTGTGCAAGGTTCTGCAGCCATTTGAACTTGCCACACGAGAAGTCAGTTCCGACACTGCCAGCTTGAGTCAGGTCATTCCCCTGATCAGGCTGTTGCAGAAGCAGCTGGAGAAAGTGAGGGAGGAGCTGGTAAGCCATTGCGATTACACCAAGCATGTAGCTCTTGTGGATGTAGCCCTTCGTACGCTTTGCCAGGATCCGAGGGTGGTCACTCTTTTAAAGTCAGAGGAATACATTCTGGCCACCGTGCTCGATCCTCGGTTTAAAGCGTATGTTGTGTCTCTGTTTCCGGCGGACACAAGTCTACAGCGGTGCAAAGACCTGCTGGTCAGGAGATTGTCCTCTGAAGAGGACCGTGACATGCCAACAGCTCCACCCTCATTTTCTTCCACATCTATGGCTGCGAGGAAAAAGCTCAGTTTTCCCAAAAGAGGCACTGGCGGGGATGCTGATAACATCTGGTCCGGACTGAAGGACCTGCCAACCATTGCAGACATGTCTAGTCTCGCTGCATTGGATGCTGTCACAATAGAAAAAATTGTGGATGATTACTTTGCTGACACCATCCAAGTAGACATGTCAGACAGTCCATATTGTTACTGGCAGGAAAAAAAGGCAGTTTGGAAGCCCCTGTACAAACTGGCTCTATTTTACCTGAGTTGTCCCCCCTCCAGTGTGTACTCGGAAAGAGTTTTTAGTGCAGCGGGGAACCTGGTCAGTGAGCGGTGAAGGAGGTTGCTTCCTCATAACGTTGAAAAAATGATGTTTATAAAAATGAATAATCAATTCCTCAATGAAGTACAGCACTGCCCTCCAGATACTACAGAGGGACCTGTGGTTGTGGAGTCCAGCGGGGACGAATTGATAATGTGTGATGAGGAGGAAGTACACACTGTAGGGGGAGAGGAATCAGAGGTTGAGGATGAGGACGACATCTTGCCTCAGTAGAGCCTGTTTAGTCTGTACAGGGAGAGATGAATAGCTTTTTTGGTGTGGGGGCCCAAACAAACCAATCATTTCAGCCAAAGTTGTTTGGTAGGCCCTGTCGCTGAAATGATTGGTTTGTTAAAGTGTGCATGTCCTATTTCAACAACATAAGGGTGGGTGTGAGGGCCCAAGGACAATTCCATCTTGGAACTTTTTTTTTTGCATTATATGACCAATCAACAGTCGTTTGCCATGTTCAAAAAGTAAAACCAAATTTAAACAAATTCAAGAAATTAAACCAAAAGTAAAATGCCCTGTCATAATTTAAAACAAGAGGTATTGACGTGCTCTAAAACTACTGTATTGTTGTTTATATTTTATAAACACTACACTTGAAAGCTTGAGTCTTTCAATAAAAAAGTAACTGTCCATTGCACGAATATTTGCAACAGGGACAATTTTAGGGTTAAGAAAGTCAACTAATAACACTTCGACGCTGTCTGTCTTTATAAACACTACACTTGGAAGTTGGAGGAGGTATTGTGGCCCCGGCACCAAATTTACTACCGGGGCCACTCCACTGTGCAGTCCATATTTAGGTGTATCAGATATTAAACAACGGTGACAGTTGATGCCCAATTTTTTAATTATATTGTGGCCTCGGTACCAAATTGTGTACCGGGGCCACCACACTACGCAGTCAAGATAGATAGATGCGTATCATAGATAAAGTACATTCAGTGGTGTGGGGCAAATTGAAAAATATTCAAAATGCACTGACATTATCAAAAACAAGAGGTTGTCACACGCTAAAACTCCAACATGTATATGATGGAGAGGATGGAGGAGCAGCCGTATGTGCAGTGTAATGCAGACCTGTTGAAGGTTTTTTATATATTTTATTGTGGTGCCCAGTGCCCACTCCTCTACGCAGTCCAGATACATTTATTGGTGCGAATCATAAAAGTTCAGGGTTTTTAATATATATTGTGGTGACCCACTCCTCTACGCAGTCCAGGTACATTTATTGGTGCGAATCATACAAGTTCAGGGTTTTTAATATATATTGTGGTGACCCACTCCTCTACGCAGTCCAGGTACATTTATTGGTGCGAATCATACAAGTTGATGGTTTTCTTATTATATATATTGTGGTGACCCACTCCTCTACGCAGTCCAGAAAGATACCTCGTTGCAACGTTTTGGACTAATAACTATATTGTGAGGTGTTCAGAATACACTGTAAATTAGTGGAAATGCTTGTTATTGAATGTTATTGAGGTTACTAATAGCATAGGAGTGAAAATAAGCCCAAAAACTTGATTTTTAAACTTTTTATGTTTTTTCCAAAAAAAATCCGAATCCAAAACCTTAAATCCGAACCGAGACCTTTCGTCAAGTGTTTTGCGAGACAAATCCGAACCCCAAAAATAATGAAAATCCGGATCCAAAACACAAAACACGAGACCTCAAAAGTCGCCGGTGCACATCCCTAATTATTACTAGTGTCAGAACAAAGCTGGCTGGGGTCCAACAAATTGTTTCTGTATTTGAACAAAGTAATTTTGTTTCTGAAGTTGAGAAAAATAGCTTTCTCTTTAATGAAGTTGACAATTGTGGGAGTGAGCTTTACATGCAAATATTACAAGCTGTTTTTATCTGTGTAAAATGGCGCTAATAAATGTTCTCAGAAATCAGGAGCGTTTGTTATGCCCATAAACAAATGTTATGAAATAAAATGTCATCTGTGAGCGAGAATTGTAAATATATATTTGTACTTTAAACATGGAAATCACAGAATCTGGAAATATGTGTGAATATTTGGTTTACAAAGATATGATGAGAAAGGAGTGGCTTTGAACACTCGCCCAGGTCTCGTCACTTTGACATTCCCTGTTTGTGAGATTAGGGACTGCCCCTTTGAGGAAATCATGGCATGGAATGCATAGAGTCTTATTAGCAGCTGTTCAATGCACAAAAATGTTTACTTGTTACTTGATAACGGTGTACACGCATGTTACAGTTACAGTAATTCCTAGTGAATAAATGTTAGTCTCTATGCAAAAGTTTTTCCTTCACAGGTCTCCAGCAAAAAAGACCCTTTAGGCAATCCAGATTGCATTGATCCAACTTCCAATGAATAGAAGTTTGCAATATGTTTTGGTCAACAGCCACAACAAACATAAGTATAAACCAATGAAGGATTTAAAGAACGTAGATTCTGCTGAGTAATGATTACTTTGTTTTGGAAAGAGATATTAGAGTTTATGGGCTATTCGCATAGCAAATGCATGAACTAGGTGGTTTTCTGTATGTCGAAGAAGGTGAGAAGATGTTTTTAAAGAGAAAAGGAGAAATGGACTAACATAGTTGAATATGAAATGAATATGAAATGTATGAACCAGTGTTTAGGTTTATTTTTGGGGTTTTTTAGCCAAATTTTATATCAGATGGTTTGAAAGAAAGTAATGCAATGTAATGTCAAATTATGGTAGATAACAAAGGTTTTTATTCTTTTATCCTCATAATAGTTTTGAGTCTATCAGTGTTGTAAAGACATTCACTGCCCTTATTTACTGTGCTATAATCATCATATACTGTAAATACCTCTTTGTATCATGGGTATGGTAATGCATTGATGGGAATTTAATGTTTGTACATAAATGAAAAAGCCTTAAGACTTTAAGAGCTATTATCTGTGCTTCTGCAATAGCACTTCTGGATGATAGCAAGCCATTTATACTCTCCTCTGAGCAGAGCCAAATGTTTAACCAATTTTAAGTTGAAGTAACTTCAGCGCCAGCACTGACTTTGCCAGATTATGACAAGCCTTTCACATTATTTTGTTATAAAGTAAGTGCACATGCACAAGGAGTACTGACACAGATACATGGTTGCAAGCTATGGTCACTTGCATACAACTCTGCACAATTAGACCTAGTCATACGAGCAATGGCTGCAGCGGCCATGGTGTTTGGAAAAAGTACAGATATTGTGCTAGGGCACCCAGTAACCCTAGTAATGGTGCCACATGCGGTAACAGAAATTTTAAATCAAGCACAAACAAAACACTTCTCAGCAGCCAGACTAAGTAGCACTCCCTGTAACATTACACTTAAGTGTAACCTGCTGCCTTATTGCAGCAAGTTTCAAAAGATGGGAGAAGTACCTGTATATATCGGGGTTCCCCTAGGGATTTGGGAAATTCCCATCCCAGCTTGAACAGGTAAAAAAATGCAAACACAAAATTTTTCTGAATATGATTGTGTAGAACTAATGAGACAAGGATCTTTGGTTTTATCTGACATAGATACACCGCTACCAAATGCAGACATCTTACGCTACCACATTGATGGTGTTTCTTATACAGGGTGTACTGTAACTACACACACAGAAAGAGTGATTCAACAGAATCTACCGAGTCACATGTCAGCACAAGAAGCTGAATTAAAGGCCCTGACACTTGCATGCATATATGCAAAAGGACAAAGAGTAAACATTTACATTGATTCAAGTTATGCATTTGTAATTGTGCATGATTATGGCCCTATATGGAAAAGTAGGGACCTTATGGGTTTAGCAAGCAAACCAGTCAATATGCTGAACATACCAGGGCACTGTTCACTGCATTCTAGCTGTCCTCCAAACAGTGATGAAGGTGAAGACACACACAGAGATACTACCCCCGAAGCTAAGTGCAATAGACTGGTAGACCAGGCCGCACGAGAAGCCACCATAGCCCCAGTACCCCAAGGGAAGTCTATTTACATGGTGACCCCCCCCGACCCCAAGGTTGACCGTACCACACTTCAACTTATGCAGAGATAAGCAACAGAGAATGAGAGAAAGAGACTTGGGCAAAACATGGAGCACTAGAAGTGCAAGGAGAGTGGTGTAAAGGTCAGGGTTTGTGTCTGCCAAAAGCCCTTTACCCCATTGTGGCTAATATAGCGCATGGGAAAGTGCATCTGGGAAAAGATGCAATGGTTGCACTCACTAACAGGTTATGGATAGCACCAGGGTTCGCCCAAGCAGCACAGTCATTAGTGGCAGGATCCCTAAATCTTTGCATAGAATAACCTGGGTAAGTCTGTCCTATGAAAAACCACACCCCAGACATAATATCCTTATAAGATACAGATAGACTTTATACAACTTCCCAAATGCTCGGGCTTTGAGAATGTGCTAGTCTGTGTCGACTTCTTTAGTCACTGGCTGGAGACATGGCTGTATAGAAAAGCAAATACTAAAGCAGTAGCCAAGAAACTTACGAGTGAGGTAATCTGCAGATATCTGGTACCAGAGGTCATTGAAAGTGACAGAGGGATACACTTTACGGGCAAGGATTCAAGGAACTGTTAAAAGACATGGGAATCATATCTGCCCTTCACACCCCTCACAGACCCCAAAGTTTGGGATGTGTGGAGCGTCTTAATGGTACTCTGCATTTGAAAATGCAGAGTATAATGGCTGAAACAGGCCTGCCATGGATCTCAGTAAGAAACACTCCTAGGAAAGACACAGGTTTAGCACCAAATCAAATACTGTCTGGCACAGCACACAGAACAGGCTGTTACTTTCCATAGCAACTACAGCATGTACATGGTGATTTGTTGAACTATGTTGCTTTATTATAGAAACAACTAACTGAAATACATGGTCAAGTGATTTCTTCCATTCCAGGCCCTAATTTTGATGCAGGTACCCATAAACTGCAACCAGGGGACTGGGTGGTCGTGAAAAAGCACGTCAGGAAGAGTCTTGAAGCCAGATATGAGAGTCCTTTCCAGGTCTTATTGACGACTCCCATGGCAGTGGAAATACAGGGAAATGACACCTGAATACACGCATCCCACTGCAAGATCTTCAGACAAGGGGAGTCTGAGTAAAATGTATTTTACAAGTTTTTTAAAGGTCCAAGGGAGACCAGAGAGTGGTGTTCATTGATCATAGCAGGAGGAATATTGATTGCACATTATGTTCCTTTGCTGTGGGCTGTAGATGTGTACTAGTCTAGAAAGGAAAGCTAGGTCTGGAAGAACCAGACTCATGCCAATAGTAATGTAGAGATCATTATACATAATGAGAAAAATTCTAATATGAAAGTTTAACCCAACCAAATAAGAAAAGAGCAACCTGTAACAACCTGCCTCCTGGACTTTTGGACTCTATTATTTGTATTTCTATTTTGTGTTCCAGCAGTACCTCTTTTCACCAGAGGTGCTGCTATTGTGCATTATTCTTGTGCTTAAAGAGTTAACCTGTATGTTCACTAATTATCTCATGCACCTGGGTGTGTCTCATTCCCCTTATATATACCTGTTCCTCCCAGCAGTCATTGCTGGTTATTGTTGTCCCATCCTGTGATGTTCTTTCCTGTTGTCCAAATCCTGATGTCATTTCCTGTTGTCCTTACCTGATTGTTTCTGGACATTCATGCTACTTGCTGCATCAGCTGGAACCTGGTATTTATCACTGCTCCTTATTACCTGTTGTTATTACCTCTCTGCAAATAAACACAGAGTGTTTTCACCGAATTCATGACTCCTAGCTGTACTTCTGTTTGAGAACCGTGACCGTATAACCAGCCCAAAAAACAGCTTTGGAGTCAGGTGAAAGTTTTGTTTTATTCTGGGACTTTTTTGCTGCAATCAAGTTTTCATTTGTCTTTTGCAACATGTCTGTTTTACCAATCATGGAATTACCACTGCTACAAACCTTACAAATGGACATTATATTGCTACGCTCCCAGCTGGCTAAATTTTCCACTTTGCTTTTGGACCCACTCAGGAGACTATCAGAGACTGTTTCACTGAAATCTAATACTGTTGATTTGACCCAGCCAACTCTGTCTGCTGCTGAATCCGTGCCGCCAACACCTTGCAATAATACCATGTCAAATTTGCATTTAACTAACTGCAGTTTAACTAATGCCCGGTTCACAAGTGGGCCACGCCCCCATCTGACCGAAGTGGAGCGACAGCGCAGAATAACCAACAAACTGTGTCTCTACTGTGCCAGCAGTGCACATTTCTTGCAGGACTGTCCTGTCCGTAGACCACGTCAGCTTACTGAACCATCTCCTGTTGTTTCCTCTCGGCACTCCAAATCTGTTTATGCTCCAGCATTTCTGTTCTCTGCAAAGAGACCCAATCTGCCAGCTCCAGCCACCTGTCCTGAGGCACCCACTCCCCCTGTCTCCTGTGCCGAGGTGCCAGCCTCTGTCTCCTGTGCCGAGGTGCCAGCCTCTGTCTCCTGTGCCGAGGTGCCAGCCTCTGTCTCCTGTGCCGAGGTGCCAGCCTCTGTCTCCTGTGCCGAGGTGCCAGCCTCTGTCTCCTGTGCCGAGGTGCCAGCCTCTGTCTCCTGTGCCGAGGTGCCAGCCTCTGTCTCCTGTGCCGAGGTGCCAGCCTCTGTCTCCTGTGCCGAGGTGCCAGCCTCTGTCTCCTGTGCCGAGGTGCCAGCCTCTGTCTCCTGTGCCGAGGTGCCAGCCTCTGTCTCCTGTGCCGAGGTGCCAGCCTCTGTCTCCTGTGCCGAGGTGCCAGCCTCTGTCTCCTGTGCCGAGGTGCCAGCCTCTGTCTCCTGTGCCGAGGTGCCAGCCTCTGTCTCCTGTGCCGAGGTGCCAGCCTCTGTCTCCTGTGCCGAGGTGCCAGCCTCTGTCTCCTGTGCCGAGGTGCCTGCCTCTGTCTCCTGTGCCGAGGTGCCTGCCTCCAGCTCTGAGGTCACATCATCTGCCTCCAGCTCTGAGGTCACATCATCTGCCTCCAGCTCTGAGGTCACATCATCTGCCTCCAGCTCTGAGGTCACATCATCTGCCTCCAGCTCTGAGGTCACATCATCTGCCTCCAGCTCTGAGGTCACATCATCTGCCTCCAGCTCTGAGGTCACATCATCTGCCTCCAGCTCTGAGGTCACATCATCTGCCTCCAGCTCTGAGGTCACATCATCTGCCTCCAGCTCTGAGGTCACATCATCTGCCTCCAGCTCTGAGGTCACATCATCTGCCTCCAGCTCTGAGGTCACATCATCTGCCTCCAGCTCTGAGGTCACATCATCTGCCTCCAGCTCTGAGGTCACATCATCTGCCTCCAGCTCTGAGGTCACATCATCTGCCTCCAGCTCTGAGGTCACATCATCTGCCTCCAGCTCTGAGGTCACATCATCTGCCTCCAGCTCTGAGGTCACATCATCTGCCTCCAGCTCTGAGGTCACATCATCTGCCTCCAGCTTGGAGCCTGCTGCCACTGTGTCCGGTTCCGAGTCTCCTGCCACTGTGTCCAGTTCCGAGTCTCCTGCCACTGTGTCCAGTTCCGAGTCTCCTGCCACTGTGTCCAGTTCCGAGTCTCCTGCCACTGTGTCCAGTTCCGAGTCTCCTGCCACTGTGTCCAGTTCCGAGTCTCCTGCCACTGTCTCCAGTTCAGAGTTTTCAGCCGCTTTCTCTGTTCCTGAGCTCCAGTCTGCTCCAGAGGGGGCGCTGCCCTTCCAGTCTGCTCCAGAGGGGGCGCTGCCCTTCCAGTCTGCTCCAGAGGGGGCGCTGCCCTTCCAGTCTGCTCCAGAGGGGGCGCTGCCCTTCCAGTCTGCTCCAGAGGGGGCGCTGCCCTTCCAGTCTGCTCCAGAGGGGGCGCTGCCCTTCCAGTCTGCTCCAGAGGGGGCGCTGCCCTTCCAGTCTGCTCCAGAGGGGGCGCTGCCCTTCCAGTCTGCTCCAGAGGGGGTTCTGTCCCTCCAGTCTGCTCCAGAGGGGGTTCTGTCCCTCCAGTCTGCTCCAGAAGAGTTGCCAGTCCATGCGGTCCAGCCCGAGTTGCCAGTCCATGCGGTCCAGCCCGAGTTGCCAGTCCATGCGGTCCAGCCCGAGTTGCCAGTCCATGCGGTCCAGCCCGAGTTGCCAGTCCATGCGGTCCAGCCCGAGATGCCAGTCCATGCGGTCCAGCCCGAGTTGCCATTCCATGCGGTCCAGCCCGAGTTACCACTTGGTGCTGTCTGCCCTCAGGCTTCTCAAAGTGCTGTCTGCCCTCAGGCTTCTCAAAGTGCTGTCTGCCCTCAGGCTTCTCAAAGTGCTATCAAGTCTGCCGCCCAGTCCGGACCTGCTCCCAAGTCTGCCGCCCAGTCCGGGCCTGCTGCCGGGCCTGCTGCCAAGCCTGCTGCCCATTCTGGGTCTCCTGTCAAGCCTGCTGCCCAGTCCGGGCCTGCCACCAAGTCTGAACTACCACCTACCTTCAATGGGGATATACAGCAATTTAATGCTCTGATTAAATTTTTTATATCCTATTTGCCATCGGTACCTGACCTCCTGGATAGCCAACGGAAGCAAGTATATTACCTGTTGTCCAATTTTACAGGGAAAGCTCTGGAATGGGCCAGCCCCTTTGTTGAGACCAGAGATCCCATCCTTTCCGATTTACAACTTTTTTGTGAGGCAGTGTTCAAAGAATTTGTTCCAGCACTTGTCAGTTTTACTCCTTGCATGGCTGTTGTGCCAACTTCGTTGTCTCCAGTTGCCCAACCTTTGAGGCTACCTGCATGTTCTATTCAGTTTGAGCAATCCTGTGTCCCTAAAAAGAAAGCAAAGAAAAAGAAATGTAAAAAGAAGAGAGGTGAGACTTCGGGATTCCCGCATTCCTTGGACATGGTTTCCGTACCTTCTCTGTCCATGGATGAGGATTTCTCCACCACATGCCCGATAGTGGACTATGACTCGGACACTTTCAAACATTTTTGGTGATATGGGCGTCTGGAATCCGCCCTTTAGGGAGGGGTACTGTAACAACCTGCCTCCTGGACTTTTGGACTCTATTATTTGTATTTCTATTTTGTGTTCCAGCAGTACCTCTTTTCACCAGAGGTGCTGCTATTGTGCATTATTCTTGTGCTTAAGGAGTTAACCTGTATGTTCACTAATTATCTCATGCACCTGGGTGTGTCTCATTCCCCTTATATATACCTGTTCCTCCCAGCAGTCATTGCTGGTTATTGTTGTCCCATCCTGTGATGTCCTTTCCTGTTGTCCAAATCCTGATGTCATTTCCTGTTGTCCTTACCTGATTGTTTCTGGACATTCATGCTACTTGCTGCATCAGCTGGAACCTGGTATTTATCACTGCTCCTTATTACCTGTTGTTATTACCTCTCTGCAAATAAACACAGAGTGTTTTCACCGAATTCATGACTCCTAGCTGTACTTCTGTTTGAGAACCGTGACACAACCCATGACTGTAGGGGTTTACACCAAATACAGAAATGTATTTGTGAGTATTGTGGCCCAACACATTATTACATTTACACAAGACAATAGGTTAATATTGGACTACCTGACAGCTTAGTCTGGAGGGTACTGCCTGACCCTAAATATGTAAATTGAAGCCCAGGGTTGCACCTTTTTAACTAGTGACGCAGATGATCCAGAGAAAATGTTTGATGAACACTTGCAAAAAATTAAGACATGAAATATACATTTTTAAAGGAGCACACTGGAGATGCTTATCTAGAAGGATGGTTTTCATGGCTGTACCTGGCCGATTGGTTCAAGGGTATAGGAGGATGGTTATCAGGTTTTATACATGTTGTACTTCAAGGACTGTTACTAATCCTTATTATAATATATATACTAATAAAACTGATGTGGCTTATTAGCAAGTGTATTAAAGCTAAGTGTTTCTCTTTCAGAAAAATTAAAGTTACCACATCTGTTTTAACCGCTGTACTGTACACCCCATCTAATGAGTGTGAACCATGTGGAACTCTCAGTACTACTGCCAGTTGTGATCAGTGCAGAAACCAAGAACCTTTTCCTTGGAATCCACATGGTCGTTACTGAGGCTTATCCTTATGGAGATATACAGCACAATGGACAATCCCTTTCTATTGTGAAATAAGTGACATATAGCACTTGCCGAGCGCACTGTGTATTTTCTTCCTCCCTTTCCTTTTTTCCTTCCCTAAAAAAATCCATAGTCAAAAGACAAAAAGGAAGCACAAGAGGCCCCGGGGCCTCTCATGTTCACTGATATATGTGAAGGTCTGACATCAGGACATGCAGTGGGTGCAAGACGGTTGTCGACTCATTGACCATCTATCAGCTAGAAGAGGCATCATGGGGGATGGGTTGTTCTATTTATTCAGTTTTAGGCAATCCTATTCATATGTTCTGTTAGAAGGGTGTATGCGTATAAGTACCCATTAAAAGTGACAGCAAGAATGTGATCTCTGATAGGTAGTGTTAGGGCAAATAATGAATAAAAAGATGGGAAAGGAGAAATGTGATTTTGCTAAGCTGACGCCATCTTGTTGCCTTATAGCCATTTTGTTCTGTTATAGCTTAAATACAATTAGATGCACCTTTTTTGTAGGAGTAATTCATTATTTGCAAGGCTATGCTTATAACCTTGGACATACCAGACAGGAGATAAGCCAGCCCCCCCCCTCCCCCTGGGGAGTTTTCTTGTTGATAATGAGAGAATATATTAACATCTGTGTGAAGGGAACATGAGTGGTTAAAACCTTTGGAGTTTTCTGTAATATGTGATTTTTGCTATATAGATAGGGACTTGTACCTAATAAAGCAGAGTTTATTGTACACTCAAACCATGCAGTGTATTTAATTCTCTCCAGCTGATGAGCTCATAACTGATAAACTGACACTTACAGGTAGACAATCTGATTTATATTCAACAACAGTAATCTAGAGCTTTCCATGTATGTTCAAAGGAACTGCATTTGTGTATTCACAGCAAATCAGCGGATATTCCCAACACCGTCATCCGACAAATTGCACCATGTTTGGACAATAATTGTGCTCCATCTGTATCTTGCCTTGGCAAAAAAGAATTCAGTTGTTTTAAACATGACTGCACTAATCTCTTCACCTTGTTTAACCAATATCTTTGATGTCCATGCTACTTCTTTTTGGTGGTCCTTTTTACATCTAAAATTCAACCTAGCAAATAGATGTTTTAGTCTCCCCTAATACTTTTCCTTGCTTCATAACAGTCAATGCAGGCTATACAAACTCTTTCAATTCACAGTCAAAATCTTTACACACATTCTTATTTAATTCTGCTTAGACTGTTATAGCAACCACTGTTGTAGCCTTCTTATGAGTAGTCTATCCTTCCTCCAGTCAGTAATAAATCTTTGGTTATTGGTTATTCATATTTCCATTAGTTCCCCTTGAAAGCTCACATAGAGATCACTGATCGCTATAGTGAGAAGTCACTGCAGTGCTCACAGCCGAATGAAGATGTTAGAGTAGTGAAAAGGAAAGATAGAATATACTAATGTATTTGTGTCTATCCATCCCCTCTAGAGTGTAAGGTCTCACTAGTAGGACCCTCTTTCCTAGTATTATCCTTACGTAATTAATTTTGCGGATTTTAATTGTGTAATTATGCAAATGTATTGTTTGTATTTATTACATTTTATCACTTTTGTACTTGTGTATGTTATTTTGTCATGTTGTTGTATGTTCTAATTCCCTATGTATGGCCACACAAACAATAAATCCAACATTAGGTTGTGACCAAATAGAGTACTATAAATTCTGTTGAACCACGAACATCTACAACATGAACATTTTATTATATTAGAAATGTAACAATGTATCCAGGAAATAAAACACACAGAATAAATCAGAAATATAAGTCATAGAAATTACATTAGTAAACTTCTAAATATGACTAAATATGCAATCAGTGAAGATGCCAACATAACTACTATTTCAGATGTAATCATTGTAAAATATGTTACTGCCAAATGACTGTAATACCTCAATAGTGCTGGTATTGTAATCACTCTTATATCTTAAGAGGGCTTGTAGTCAGTCTCCGGTGTCTATTGTAATATCCAAAGTGTTGAATTAGTTCAAATCTTGATATCGGTAAAGCAGTCGTATTGAAACCACCATAAAAAGAAATGTTTCAAAAACACATATATGAGTTAAAAAGCTAACGTAACATACTTGTGGCTTTGGTGTTTTCTGGCATCTCAAATTTCATGTGGGCTCTGTTCTCCATGATTTATAAATGAAGATTGCTGATATAAATGAAGTATCAATTTAGAGTCTCGCTATAATATACCTTTGTCTCATTTCATCACCTTTAACAAGCCACTTTTAAAGAGATAATATCCACAAATGTACGGTCAAATGTCACAATCACCCACAGTACAGCACCTTCGGCTGAACCCTTCATGGTGTCTCAAGAACAATAGTCCGGGCTAATTAGCTCTGTAGAGTGGAGACTCCTTAAGCTGGGTACACACTACAGGGTTTTTGTCTAATAATCGTCTCAACCAGCCGACATATGACCGCTCGTTCGAAAGTCGGGTCAGTGTGTGTAGTGACACGATGGTCGAAAGTCTGCCCAAATAGACGATTATGTCCTCATTTGGTTGGTCGTACCGTTCAATTTTTTCCGATCAATCACCTAACGATCATGTAGTATGTATGCACTCATGCTGACGATCTCCATAGAATTTACGGTCGGGCTCTTTTCAGCCGATGTTAGCACTGAATGTCCCGTGAATAAATGTAGAGAGTGCTGTAGAAGGAATAATTTATTTGTTCATTCTGAGACAGAATATTTCGTTTCAGAGTCACAGAAGCTAACAAAATTTGTTAGGACATGTGGATAGCTATAACAAGGCAGTTTTAATCAGTGTGACAATGTGACAGTAGGGAATGAATGAATATTGTGCTGTCATTCTCCGGACTAGAGGACCAGACAAAGGACCAGATGAAGAGCACAGATCTGAAGGTAAATCGTGTCAGTGTGTATGCATGAATCATCAGACTGATCGGACCTTCAGTCGTAGGTATAATCGTAAATAAACGTCGGTCTGAACAATTCTTCAGTGTGTACCCAGCTTTACAAAATGCAAAGATGAAAAATGTGCTGGCTGATGGTGGAAATCCACTTCATAGTGCGAATCATTATGTGAAAATGAGCTACTCCTTAGTCAAACTTAAAAGGTAGATTCTTCAATCGGTGCATATCAGTCAATAGGGTATGCGGTCAACGTCTAGACTTTCATTTAATCGATATTCAGAAAGTAGACAGCATTAGGTCCACAATATAAATGTCGACAGTGTTATTAGGTCCACAATTCACATGGTCGAGAGTATTATTAGGTCAACATTTCGAATGTAGACAGCATTATTAGGTCAATAATTAGGTAGACATTATTATCCGATATCTACCAAAAGGCAGTTAGTGCCTAATGGTAGATATTTACTTTTTATCGCAATTTAATGCTGATTCCTCTTCCTCTAGACTGTAAGCTTTAATGAATAAGGTCCGCTCTAACTTTTTCTTATAGAGACACATATATTTTTAATAAATGTTACACATATAACCTGTGAATATGGTTAAAAAAGTATGTATTACCATTAAAGCATACCTTTTAGCTCTATTGCTATATATTGTTGTTTGTTGTTTTTTTGGAGTTGTCAGCTTCTGTTACAGTAGATGTGGACGCTTCATACTCTGCATCTGGGGGAATTCTTTACTTATTTCAAGATTCATGATGTTGTATATTTTTTTATTATTATTTTACACCTCTGTGTCCCAGCCCATTTTCATGATTTTGTGCTGCATCTGCTTCACAGGAAATCACAATTTCATTTTTCATTTTACCCAAGCAAACTTCATGTTGTGTTTTTTAGTGCATATGAGGGGGGGAGGGGGTAACATGTTCAAATAGATAGTTTTTTATTTACTTAACTAGGGAAAACCAGACATACATCACAAAAAATATATTTATCTATACTTTATGTCATTATCACTTCTACATATTTACAGCAAATTGCAATCAAGGCCCAAGTCTACGGACCTGGAGGGAATCCCTTTTCTGTGGTGACGTCACTGTGTTTACCTGTTACAATGCAGAAGCACATTGGTGCTATTACATTTTTAATGCTAGTGTAACACAGAAAAATAGGTCTCAAAATAGTTACCAATGACCACATAACTACTTGCGGTTTTCCATGCATATAGAGCATTACAGCAAGTTGCAATTTTCTGATCTCTGTCTTCTAGACTCAATGCAGTTAAGGCAAGTTAAATACATTGCGGTCAAAGAAATTATCTCCAATGACCTTCGGAGAGAGAGTAAAGCTAGGTACACACTACAGGGTTACTGTCCAATAATCGGCTCAACCAGCCGACATACGTCCGCTCGTTAGAAAGTCGGGTCAGTGTGTGTAGTGACACAATGGTCGAAAGTCTGCCCAAATGGACGATTGTCGCCTTATTTGGTTGTTCATACCGTTCAATATTTTCATTCCAATCTCCTTTCCATTGTGTAGTGTGTATAAATTTCCGACCGATCCACGACAATTCTCCAATACTTCCTCGACCTGGGGGGCGTGTGTATGTAAATTTGTGATGCTTGTACCCAGAGGAGGGCTGGCAAAGTTCAGCCCATGGGGCAAGACAACTTAGTAGCCTATTTTAAAGGCCAAAAAATGCTGGTGACCCAGCCCAATATAGCCCTCTATGGGACCGGCCCGGGGGGCAGATGCCACCCAGCCCAGCCTGCCCCTGCCTGTACCAGTCCCATGTGGTGCGGTATCCACACATCAATGACTTGTGTTTTGTATACATGTGTATTGCACCTGTCTGGCTGCAGACCATTACACGTGTAAAGCATGTGTGTTATCACCCTTTGCATTTATATTGGGAACCTATTCATATTTACCCTTTATAAACTTATACCTTTATAAACTACTAAACTTATAAAGTCATATTAACTTTTATTAACTAATATTTGTAAAATACCCAGAATAAACCACACAGTGTTCATGCAACAGTTTTATTGCAGGAAAAAAGTAAAAAAAATTTATTGCAGAATATGTCAAGTGAAAAAAATAGTTTTACAATTTAAAGGTGCTAGTGGCTTGTGGCAGAACAGTTCCAAACAGCATACACATTTCAACAAAATTTTTCTCAAGGTTCTTAGTTTTTTTCTTGATGTCGCTTGGGTTTTATATTCCCTTTGATTTCTTTACCTACGAAACAAGGAAATAACAAATGTTTACCATTAAACTTCTATATCTGTAATCTATATCCAACACCAGAAATAATCTCATTTGCTCACCTTGCACACTGCTCGAGATCAGTTTATGTTGTGGCCCCTGTGGCACAATCGCAATAATAGGTGGCTTATACTCCATATATTCTGGAAAACAGGCGCCATTTTGGTTATTATAACGGTACAGGTATGTGCCCAAAGCATTTAGTTGTCTACACATGTTCACTGAAATACCTTTCATATCTTGGTATTCAACATCAATTTTTTCTTGTTTGATAACAGGTGTTACATTAGTGGTATCAGTGGTATCTAAACAGGCCTTCTCATCATTAATTCTTGGTTCTGACAAAAAAAAACCTCTATCTTACAAATCAGGCGTTTGCATTGCTTTGTGTGAAAATAGAATGAAATAAAGTCCTTCAAACGGGTGTAGTACCTATTTACGGTACTGACTACCCTGACAGAAGACATGACCACACGAGGACTCCGACTGAAGAGGAGGGCAATCTGCCAAAAGAAGTACTTACCGGAATGTAGATGTCTTCAGATGACAACTCGCTTTCTTGCCGGCTCCCGCAAATGACGTCATCCTCAAGCGTGACTGCCCTTTAAGGTGGCGATGGCCAGAGCCGCCTATCATTTTTAACAGGTAAGTACTATTTTAGGGGTTAGGGGTGTTAGGGATATTGGGTTAAGATTAGGGTTAACCCTAATCTTAACCCTAATATTAATTAATTATTAATATAAGGTTTTAGATGGAAAATGTAAGCGTTGAAAAAAAACTGTTATTGAATGAACCATGTAGTGCCCGCAGACTTAGATGTTTTTAAATTTTTACAGTATTAAGACGATATGTACTCTTTTTTTTAAAAAAAAATAATAATACCACTTTCAGGATTTCCGCTCAATTTCTGTTCATGTCAGATTTTGTGTATTTGTAATGTTGTATTGCACCTGTATTTGCAAATGGTGGCTTTGCTGATGTTTTGGATGTACAAAGGGTGTGTTAGATACTAGTAGTATATGGCATGATTGCCCTGAGTAAAAAACATTTTACCAAAACACATTCTAACTATTTGAAACAAATTTAGTGATGATAAGTATTTTTACTGACACATTATTATTATAAAATGTATCAAAATTAAAAATAGTAGTATCATTGAGGTATTCTTGAGGATACAAGGGCCCAGTAACATGATAATCCTATACAGACTGAGAAAGGGTTGATGAATCCTATGTGAAATGTATTAATGTGCAGACTTGGACTCATTTCTTATTGATTTCTATATTTTTATTAACAGGCAAAAATGTGACCAATTATTGTCAGCAAGTTTACTTATGGTTGGAGGCCATAGATGGGTTAAGTTCCATTACTGGATGTTTTTCTAACCCAGACCACACATATTCATCTAATATCATACATATGGGCTCCACAGGCACAATCCATATCTGTGATGTTACCAGTATAATCTAATGCAGCTGGTATAAGAAATACAAACATTATCTGAATTGATTCCTGCAAAATTAGAAGATTGGTAACTGACCACACTTTTTCAGTAAATCAAGTTTATCCAAACAGTCTGAAGCTACTGTCTGTTTATGTCAGCTCTGGTGGTAATGCGGATCCTCTAGCCATATATTTAATATCAATTTTCAGCCAAAGCATTATTAATGGAGTTTAATATCTGGGCAACTTAGATACACGTACAATACAAATGAGTCACAGAAAGAAAAGGATTCCATCAACAATGCTGTGGATTTTGGACCATTTCCTTCTGGCTTAACTTGCTACTTTCTAAATAAAGGATATTTTGTCCAGAGTGCAATATTTGCAGAAAACATTTGTGCGCAAAGAAAAAGAAGTAGCTAGTCGCTCAGTAAGGGGAAGTTATTTATGGAAAGGTGGAAAATGCATAAAAATATACTTATAACTGACCAGTTTTGCGAGTGCGGGACAGCTTGTTTTTCTAATTGTTTATAATATTTTTATAGCTGCTGTAATTAATCCACATTACATATGAAATTATTGCATTTCCACACATAATAAAAAACATTGGATTTTGTTGCCACCATATTTAGAGCATGTCAGTGGCAGATACCTGCCCTTTGCTAGTCTGGTTCAGTAGTGATAGAAAGAGAAAATATTGTGACAACCCATAGACTCTGATAATAGATCAAATGGAAATTGTTTGCTTGCAGTATGTGAAAGTCCTGCCAAATAACACCTACAGTAAAATATAAATATATATATATATATATATATATATATATATATATATATATATATTAGTGTTATAGTATATTTGTGTGTATATGTGTGACTGTTCTGGTATATATGTGTGTATATATATAGTATATTTGTGTGTATATGTGTGATTGTTCTGGTATATATGTGTGTATATATATATAAATATATATTGTGGCAAGAGCCCGCTACTGGTGAAGCACACGCGTACAACTTCTTCCTTTTTATGGTTCTTTATTGTCAGGATGGTAATAATGTTTTGACACCGTATACTTGCACAGCAAATATAGAGACCCTAAACGCTTACTATAAATAGTCCAGCTCTCTGTCCAGATCAGCCAGCTAGCCCAGCGTTGATCTCCCTGAATAATAAAACAAGCAGGGTTTTATACCTGACACTCCTCCCACAGGCCTAGCTTGATGGACAGGTGACACACCCACCTTTTCTTTAAAAGGAAACGCCCGTCCCTGGCTCTGTTTAGACTATCAGACCCACCCTGTCTGTTTGCTGAGAGGAAGCAGCTTTTAAATCATGTAAGTAAACCAATTTTAAACTACACATATGTTTTTACCTGGTTTAATCTCCACCTAGGTACATAACTGTGCCAATGTTTTACTCTACTTCCCTGCTTTCTCTGCATATTGCCAGCTAAATGCCTCTTTTTGTTACAATATATGTTCTTATATATACATTATACCTCAATGTAAACATAATATTGACCCACGGCGCTATGAATAAAAATGTATATTAACGGAAATACAGTAGGGCTATATGGCAAGGATGAATGCTAATAGATATAATAACAACAACAGGAGGCACTTGAAAAATAACCAGAAGGGTTTATTGAATATCCTATAACTCAACGATAATGTTGGGATGAAGCTATAAAATTAAAAAAAAAAAAAAAAAAAAAGGTAAATTAAAATAAAAAATAAAAAATAAAAGGTTGAAAAATGGAAAAATAAATAAAAATAAAAATAAAAATATGTATAAGGTCAAAATGGATGAAAAAAAAAAAAGAAATTTCAAAATAACCATATAAACAAATCCAAAGTATGTACAACGAGGAGGGAAAATATTGTTTTACCCTCTGACAGAATGGTCAGAAAAAAACAGCAGTCATATATACTACTGAAAAACACAGTTCCAGCGATAAATATAAAAGATGAAGATTACCTCTGTAAAGAATTAATTAAAAGCAGCAGGTACTGAAGGTTTCATAAGGGCTGCACATGCGCAGACCCTCAAGATGGCGGACGGCCACGGTTCCTGAACACAGGAGAAATGGCACTCACAGTCCGGTGAGTGACACTCAGTTGCTGACTGATCAGGTCCTGGAATGTTGGTGCCTGTCTCTTCTGCTGTCTCCACAAAGCTGTTTCTCTGACCTCAGTACTGGGCTGTCTGCTGTGCCTCTCTCCTGTCCTGCCACTTCCAGGTAGAGGCTGTGGGTGGCCTGCTGGAAGCACAGCAGTGTTAAAGTCTATGCAAGTTTGGGGGGAGGGGGGATGGATGAACTGAATCTGTTCTCAATGGCCCAGTCTGCCCCTGAATACCATAGAGCCCAACACATTATACCCAGGATATTATGAGCAACATAAGATACCCATCAGTGCTTTGCAATTGTAACCAGCATTGTCCAGTAGATATGAACAAAATTTCACAACTGTTCTGATAAACATTCAAGTTGTTCTGTATTTGGTTGCAAAATGTTGAACAATTCAGCCTTAAGTGTTATACATTCATTTACAACTAAAGTACACCACACAACAGCATAAATTGACCAACAATGCCACAGTGTTATTCATAGGCTATAACCTCTGCAAAGTTTAGAAATAGTTTCCAAGATGGATGAGCAAAAGTAATTCAAAGACTAATAATGTCATTTTGCGCCTCCATTAAACTGCCTGTTATGCCTGGAAACTCGATTCACTTTAAATTTCACCAAATTTACTCCTCTCACACACATCGGTTAGCATATCATGAATAATGAATACAATAATGCAGAGTATTCAGTGTAACATAACCATCACAAGGTAGAAAACCATAACAAAAAAAGCCCCCCATTGTGTGGAAGATATTTATCCACTGTAGAACACAATTAGACTGCAGGTGTTTACCAGTTACACTAGACTTTTCTGGGATAGTAATATAGCATTAAGAATATAAAACAAAGCACATATGTTTCAAGGTTCTTCACTTGATGGGCAACACTTTGTTTCCATACATGAAAAGACAGGTTTACTTGAAACAGTCGAGCAGCATATTACAAAATACGGTGGAGTTAGAAGAATGCACTTATTCTGTTATGCTATATGCAATAGATTTTTGACTGGTCACTGATTGTAATGCAGTAATAACTCATGCACATACCCCTAGCAACTAATCATCCCTTTCTCCCTGACAGATCGAATAATGCAGCAGCCCCCCCCCCCACTTCAATAAGTTGTCACTTTAGATTTCATGCCGCTTGCACCAGCCCACCGATCTAAGCCATTACAGTGGTCACTCATGTGCACCTCATTTAAATAGCTTGCATGTGGGTGCAATTCAAGGAGTGTGAGTGCTCTTTACCTGCATTTACCCATTAATGCCCTGATCCATCCAACTCCTCACAAAACCGGAAAGTGGATGCATCTATGTGTGCACAAAGAGGCAGAAATAGAAGTGTATTTATTTATGTTTGTAAATTGCATTTAATATGTGCAAGTGTAGTATCACCAATGCCCAAAGTTTACCATAGAACATTCCTGCAAAACAAAAAGAATAACATGACACTGCTATACTGTCTATCACCAAAATAAAAAATGTATCCAGACAGGAAGAGAAAAAAATCTGATGCTGTCTCAATGAGTATATCAAATTTCATATACAGGTTTTCAAAAAAATACACAAAAATGTTAGCACCCTTCCATATGGGCCAATTGTGCCTGCTCACTCTATCACCTAGCCACAATCAAACCTTATTGATTTCCTTCTACAAGGTGTGTTTCAGAATGCTTAAAAACTACAGGTGTCTTTTTCAGAAAACGTTTTTTTATCTTTAAGTTTCAAACAAACCATATTATGTGATTACAGGATGAGAGAAAAAGGCTGGATGCAAAAATCTCCTGCGTAATAAAATCCTATATGAAGAGACTATCTTTGATACAAAACTGAAGACGCTATTACGAAATGTAAAGATTTTAAATATCCTGTGTCTAGGAGTGTAACTTGTGGGAGCAGTACTGATGGTAATGATATACATGGTGCCCGGCAGCCACAGCCGTCTTTCCCATTGGGTACAATGGGCAGGTGCCCGGGGGCCCTGCAGCCCAGGGGGGCCCGTCGGAGACAGCACAAAAAAAAACCCTGAAAAAAAACCAGAAGAAAATACTAACATTGCTGTCAGCTGGCGATCTGGCTCCCTCCCTGGTCTCCTCCTCCGTTGCGCTCGCAGTGCATGTCGGGCGTGACATCATCACGTCCGCCCGACATCCATTTACAACAGTTAAAATCTGTTCAATATTAAAACCTTTGCAAGTATTATGCCCCTGAATAAAGTATAAACTGACATAGCACCCATTATCTACACCAGGATATTTGGTTGGAGTTTTGGTTGTGGCAAGGGGGCAGCGCTGTTAATGAAAAAAAAAGTCCTGCAAAAAAAGAAAAAGATAAGAAAATACTTACCTTGTGGTCACGCGGTGCCTCCCTGGTCTCCTCCTCCGTGCGGCGCTCGCAGTGAATGTCGGGCGTGACGTCATCACGTCCGACATCCATTGCGGAGCACAGCACATAGGAGTGACCCGCGCGAACTATAAGCAGCAGTGAAACGGAAAAAACAAGAGAAGAGGATCAGAGAACAAGCCGATTAAAAGGTAAGTTAAGGGATTTTTTTTTTATTATTTCAAGGGACGCTGACTAGTGCATAAACTCACCTGGTCCTGGAGCATCACGGACCTTATCTTCCTGTCTTAATGACTGCTGTATTGAAGCCCTTCATAAAATGTTGTAACAATATCACTTGATGTTTGACAGCAGCCATTAGTATGTCATTGAAGCACTGAGCAACAACAAGGAGCATTAGCAATGTTTTCTATGGTTTTTTTGGATGATCAGCTATCATTAGTGCTAGTGTATTTTATGTGCGGCCCAAAACAACTTGTCGCCTTCCAATGTGGCCCAGGGAAGCTAAAAGGTTGGACACCCCTGATCTACACAATGGAGGCAGCCATTTTATGACCTGATGCAATATTCTTGAAACAGGACTAATTCACCATGAACCAGTGACATTGCCTTGTGCCTAGTGCCTCAGTGGTGGCTGATAGACGGCATTCTCATAAATACATGTTAAAACTGTTTTCCCACCTGTAGATAACAGAGTTAATTTACTTGCTTTTACACAACCTCCTTCAACTTTTACTAAATACATTGTTTATTTTATTTCTAATCTCCTTTAGTGCTTTCCATACTAGTCTTTGTCAGACAGAGATTATTTTTACTGCCCTGGGATATAACACAAAACTACTGTTCAAGGCAATGGCAAGAAACTTGCAGTAAAGTATATACAAACAACCATGTTAAAGTCACACGACAGTGGACAATACCTTTAAATAAACTGAAAAAACTACCTATTCAAGAGACAACCAGGGGGAACGTGATATCAGTTACACATATGTGTAACAGTTGCACAATAATGTAGAGTTGGATTAATTTGCGCCCGGCTCGTAAAGAGGAAAAGACGCACACATGATAAAATGCATATACTCAGTGGGACACATCTCAAGACGCATTAATCTCTATAAGACTATTACCCTAATTGTACACAATATAATAATGTAATTGAGTGTTACATGCCCAAGATAGAATAGTGTATTGACAGTGTTCCTGATAAATGGGAAAGTCGTATTTACCATGTAAAATATAATTAAATATAATATAAACACAAAGGCAAATTAAATTAAATGCAAATAACTACACGTTGTCTTCACTTTTAAAAATCAAAAGGAAATCTGCTTTCTTGCCACAGTGCAAATGGAAATATCAATTAAATAAGGCAGATAGATGGTTGCGACATCAAATAAAATAGCCGCCACAATAATTCATTAAATAATACCATTGGGAGGGTTCAACACACAATCAGCCAATCGGATACGGCTAGCTAGTGCAGACAATCATCCTCGTCATCATTGCGTCTCATTAAACTAGACCTCCAGCACTCGCAAGAGATATACTTCCAGGCAGGTGTACCTGTGTCTAACTCTACCTCTGTTGCATTTACATGAACACGTCCTTACTGTACTTGGCCTACGGTTGCCCAACCATTCGTTCTGCCCTTCCACCTCTCCAAGCACAAGGAGTCCTAAGTGCTAGATGCAATAAATTCTGCATATAGATGTTTGTTTATGCGAAAATGCATATTTTACACAAAAAAACAGACGTATGTCCAACTGTACATGAGACCCTTCATATCCAAAAGGCTAAGCTATCATTTTGTAATGAAATAGTTAATAAGTGCATTATTAGCAAAACTTCTATTTACAATGATAATGAAATACAGATAAAACTATATAACAGACAGTAAACCCTAATAAGAACAATGTTTCAGTGCTAGATTGCTATACTGAAAACCAACAGCTGCATGATTGCCTTACATACAGCAATTGTGCTGACATTATAAGATCAGATGAACATCTGTGTTCATAACTCTATAAGAAAGTGATATTATAAGGAAATAAATCAATGTTTTGTTATCTCTATAACTTAATACTTAATGGTGTCAGCATATAATTATATTGAATAAGTGGAGGCAACCATGCAAATGGGAAGTGATAAGGTTACAGATGATAATTATGTTAAGTAAAATATTAACATAATAATTAGCACAGAGCATTCAGTATGTTTAAAGCTCGGGATGTCAGGAACATATTTTGAAGGACAGCTATTGGAAACTAAAACATAACATAACTGTGTAAATGAAAGGCTACAGCATTCCTGTGGGACCTACCTGTAGAATTGTTTGATTAACAATAGCTGACCCAGTACGTTACTGTTAACACATTGCTGCATAAATGACAAATAGCTGTATTGCCAAGATGCTGGCTTACCTACAGTATATATTTTATTCAATTATTGGTTCTGTCTTATGACATTGCTTGATACTAGTATGCAACTGAAATCAGTGGGCGCACGCAGGGGGGGTTTCTGGGTCTCCAGAAACCCCTCCCCTCCACTAAAAACGTGCCCTATATAGCGGCACTGTACTATACAGCAGCCGCAGCGCTGTCAAAGAAGCGTCTGCGGCAGTGCTGTATTGTATACAGCACCGCCGCGGACGCTTCTTTGACAGCGCCGCGGCTGCTGTATAGTACAGTGCTGCCTAAATGACAGCTCTCTTGCTTTTTTTTTTTCCGGTGGAAACCCCCCCTTAAAAATGCTCTGTGCGCCCCTGGAAATCTTATCTGTGTCCTCGTCCCCTTTATGACAAACTCTCCTGTGCCTCAGAGGCCAGCTACAGAAAGTAGATATGCACAAATGTGACAGGGTTTGGTTCGCGCAACATTTCAGGAAATGGGACTAAAACTTCAGGTACATAGCTTTTCTTCTCAGAGTGAGATTCCCATCTCCAGCATAACAAGTCTAGCAGAAGCAGAGATTAGGTTTTCACATCACTTTGTGAGTAGCATTAGGGCAAAGAATCCCCTTGTTTAGGTAATGTGAAAATTACTAAAGAAGCCTTGGCCATTGGAGCAGAGCAGATCACCCAATCACATTGGTTATGTTTTCACCACAATGACAATAATTTCCTATTCCTGATTATATATGTAACCACTGGGGATGCTGCAGTTGGACTTGAGCTCCCAGGGGCTACTAATCACAATTGCATTAGTAAGAAAAGAGATGGATATAGCTATTTACCAGTCCAGGAAGAGAAAATACATCTCCCACAAAGCTACTGTGAAAAGGGGGCGGATCCTAAGAAAACTGAAAAACCAGAGGGTGGAGAGAGAGAGAGGAGCATCCTGGAAGAGACTGAGCTGTGTGACAAGTCCAGATAGGTGACCCTAGGCAGAAGGTCACTGGATTGGTGGTCTGAGCAGAGAGAACAGACAGTCTGCAGAGATATCAGAGCAGAGTGGAGTGGTGAACAGAACTTGCTGGGAAGTCACAATTTGAAGCTGTAGGAGGAGGTTTGCATGCACATCTGAAGAAGGACATTTTGCAAGTCAGCCATTTTGGAGATTATCAAGTTCCGACCTGTGACACACACTGGTGCAGATAAGTTACTGGTTATTTTACCTATCTGTTATTATTCGAGTGGGGTTTGGACTATATCTGGCCACAATGGCTGAAGAGTCAGGGATAGATGGGTGGACAGATAAATGTGCACCAAGTGTTTGTCTAATCAGCATTTGAGCTTATACCACAAGGTGATACCTTTGGTGTTACAATAAAAGTTGTGGAACTACAAGTCCCAGGATACAAATACAAAAGGATACAAGTTGAGGATTTTTTTTACAGTTGTTGCTACAGAAGGGTTTGCATACTGTGACTGTTGTACCTTACTGCAAGTGATTTAAAGACCTTTAAAAGCTGCAAACCGGACACATGATGCTTCCATGCCATGCTGCATCCATACAGAAGGTCCCCAACTTGCAGTGCACTGATCCATTTGTGTGGCATGTTTGAATACTGCTGATGTGTGTGTTTGGCAGTACATTGTAGAGCTGTAAGTAAAAATATATACATTCACCCCTTCAGATATTTCCAGTATCAAGATCATACTTACCTACTTTCTTCAGCTCCCTTCCGGGAGCCAGCCAGTGGAGGGGGGCGTGAAGGGGCGGGGTGGCCGAAATCGCGTCATTTCGGCCCCGCCCCCTGTGACGTCATGACGCAAATTGCGTCATTTGACAGCGGGGGCGGGGCCAAACGCCGCGATTCACCGGGAATCGCGGCGTTTGGGATCTAATTCTGCCCACTTCACTAGGAAGTGGGGCACTTCCTAGTGAAGTGGGCAGAATTCGGGAGATTGCCACACTCGCCCGGGAGTCTGGGAGACTCTCACAAAATGCGGGAGTCTCCCGGACATTCCGGGAGAGTTGGCAAGTATGATCAAGATCCAGTAAGGCTAGCATCTGATATATTTTTCCAGTGTATAGGGCTGTGACAATTAATGTTTATATTGTATGCTGTTAATATTATTGATTTATTGCAAGTTATTGTGTTAACTTGGTGTTCATAGTAAGAAGTGGTGCTCCACTTTCATATACACTGTCTTATTACTGTATTGTATTGTTGGCACTATTATTTCAAATTATACCAAAGTATATTTTTATATAAAATCACAAAGCTGCATTTAGGGGTTCATATCAATAAATGTGCCTGGCTTTTGCAGCGCACAGTTAATACTGGTCAGGGGGTTTCCCGAATCTCCCCCTGGTGTATCTTTAGAACACCCCCCAGAAGCGAAAGCAGCGATTCGGGTGGAGACACTGAAAATCAAGTACAGAGGTGAGAAGCATCTGCATCATTCAATATATATACACCCTCACAACTCATAACACAGGAGGGGTGTTACAAATATAGCAGTGCAGTGATACTGTGTCTGGAGGGAGGAAGACAGCTTTTTGCTACTGTCTTGCTGAATGCAATGCAAGTCTTTTTAAAAAATATATAAATAAGCTATTGCTAACATTATTTTTGATCAGACTTTCATCATGAGGAAGCATTTTTACCTATGTATAGTATAAATCTATGGAAGGATACTGTTGGGAGCTTTACATGAATTTAAACCTTGCTGTACATTTTAATGTGGTAAAATGGAAAAATGTTTTGAGAGCATCGGGTCACCAGCACTCTCCTCCCTTTTAAAATCATCCTACACTCTCATATTCAATCTCTACATGGGACTACTCTAACAAACATTATAAACTATCCCTCTCTCCTTTCCCTTTAAACCCAATATGGACAATCCATCTGGGAAAAAAGCATAATCGCTCAGTAGCTGGCTGATAGGTGGCATAAGATTCATTAATGACCTGGTACATCTCCATTCCTTTCCTTCCTTCCCCGACATACAAAACAGATTCACCACTTTCATTAATTGCTTTTACCCATACCTCCAACTTAGATACTGGTTCCAAACTATGAAAACCAACCTAACAAGCAGAGCTTTAACCACTTCAGCATTGCTATGTCTTAGGTGTGCATCCAGCAAAGACATGTACATCATAAATCACAGAATACCAGTGTCAAAGAACCCATGAAGTCAAATAGGGAACTGATTTAGAAGAAACTCTAGATGGGAATGAGATACAGAAACTATAGATGGACATAAAAAGCCTGATTCAAATCGGATTTAAAAAAGAGCACGGAAATTAAGCTCAAACGGAATTTTCAACCTTTTTCAAATCCAAGCAAATCTCCAGATGCATTTCAATTTCAATTTGTGTGTAAGAACGCTGTACCTAAATGTTACTTTCAGAAGAGTGCAGTATACGCGCATTCATATGGGCAATATAAGGTCACATCAGAACACATACAATTTTTTTTATATTATAACATAAAATGAACAACTCTAAACAGTATAATTGTTTATAAAAATATGGTTGGTTTAAAAAAATTATTTTTTTTTATAAAACACGTTTTAACATTAAATACATAAACCAAGATGTTCTTAATGTCTATTGTACATACAATGCATTTTTTGGTCTATCTTACTTTTATACACGTTTGTTGGGCCTGATTCATTAAGGAGAGCAAAGCAAAAAAAAAGAATACATTTGATCCTAGACAAAAACCATGTTACAATGCAAGGGGTTCAAATTAGTTTATTATTTTGCACATAAGATAAATACTGGCTGTTTGTTCATGTAGCACATAAATACTTGATAGCTTTATTTTTATACTGAAATTGAAAGTTGATCTAGGACATGCCCTACCGCAACTATAAACCAGTCCCCACATTTTAAATTTACCTCCCCCTTGAATGCAACATGGTTTTTCCTTTCCTTAATGAATCAGGCCCATTATGTGCTAGTTAGTGGGAGGCATCTGTAAAACAAAGACTATGCCATGTCAGTCATCACTGCCCTGTGACTAGTGCAAATGATACGGCTGAAGTGTACTTAAGAGAATCCCAGGACTTGAATCAACTACATCTGCATTGGTACACCCTTACTGTACTGTATATTGCCTATTAAGATTTTTCCACCATATAATATTTGATCCCACTTGTCGGCTGACTTCTGACTGGAAATCCCCCAAATCCCCCAATTCTCCATCTTACCACACTTAAAGATTTATTATCTGCTTCGCAAGGAATTACATTTACACCAGTCCTCACTTATTTACAGTTTGACTCCTTTTCCCACCAACCAATTTCTTTGCATGCTCTACTTCTTTGTTGTTGCTTTCCCCTCCCACACCTTTAGTATAATACTAAAAATTGATTTGCAGTCTTGGCATTCCACTATTTCTCACAATGCATACACATG
Organism: Mixophyes fleayi; assembly: GCF_038048845.1. Taxonomy (NCBI): domain Eukaryota; kingdom Metazoa; phylum Chordata; class Amphibia; order Anura; family Limnodynastidae; genus Mixophyes; species Mixophyes fleayi. The sequence goes on along the minus strand of NC_134406.1, from coordinate 82,598,732 downwards.
AAATTGTTTACCATTATGTTTTGCTATATATGTAATTAAATATTCATCCTACCTTATTAACTGCTAAACCTCTCAATAAACAGATTCTTAAAAATAAAATAAAAAAAGAGGACCTGTTTTATGGAACGTCAGGGGCATAAAACAAAATTGTGCTATGGGGCCCAACTATACGAGTTCATCCCCATCATAGGATCCAGCTCTCCTCTATAGCACATGCACAGTGTAACAGATGCACGAGGCAATTAGGATGCTGTCTACTTGCTGAGATTAGGACTGCTGAGTCTAGAGGCACAGAGTCTAACACACCTCTGTTCTTCACCAGTGACCCCCGTAAGGAGGTTCGGAGTTCGCCTCAAGGATCGCACAGGTCGCAATTCTCCATAACATGTTCCAGAGAAATAGAGGTGAAAAATGATCTGGAAGTCTGGGTTAAAGCTACATAGGTAGCAAGGTGCCAAACATGATCCAAAAGGGAGGTCAGACAGTCAGGGTCAGAGCTGTGTGTGTAGCAAAGTGCCAAAAGAAGATCCAGATGGTGGGTCAACAAGCCAGAAGTCAAATACGAGCAAATGCAAGCCAAAGGGAGATCCAAATGTTTAGTCATAAATGGCAGATGAAGAGCTGAAATAAACAGGAAGAAAATAGTAACACAGGAATGCTGGTTATCAGGAGACCTAATACTCTGGCACCCTAAGGGTGCTAGAGGTTTACTTATATAGCGGAGGCTGAGAGGTGATAACATGCATGTGCAGTAGAGCCAGCCAGCTGAGCAGAAACATTGCGTCTGGTTGCTTGGCAGGTCCCGTCACAGAAGCAGGCAGCCATCCCGAAGAAAGGAGAGCGGGATGGCACTTGACACACAGTGAAGTGCATGCGGAGGACTGGTTTGATGTCAAAGATATCATTTAATAAAAGTTAACATGTACTTCGGAACATATTAGTCTAAATGCCAGAAAGGCAGGAGCCTAGAATCGACAACACAGAGTGGTGGTATTCTGTAAATTTGTTTGTGGTTTGCATGCCTTACCTTGTAATCCATAACACATAAGTTTAAAATGGTAAACTAAAGGAAATAAATACAAGGAGGCCAGCCTTTGCAAATGTGAGGTCTTGTGTAATATTTCCATTGCCTGGGAGGGGGCATGACTATTGTTAGATGGTTACCTTAGAAACATGTTTAAATAAACATGTAGGAAGTTTAAAGCAGCATGCAACATAAACCAGTGGTCAGCAGCAAGGATTGTGATTGTTGTTCACCTGTAACACAGTGTTAAAGTAACAACAAGCAGGCATAGTGTGTGGATAGTGGTACCACAGTGTATGCACTGATCTGCTGAAAAATCTTGATGAACAAAAAACCTGGTACTGACATATAATGAGACTGCAAGCAAGAGAAACAAGATTGGCGGGTTCTGGGCAAAATTATATGAACTGAACTCTAAGAACAGCAATAGATTTCTGAAAGAGAAAAATGGTACTTGACCTTTAGATAAAAGATAGTCAGTTCCCTCCCTTCTATCCCTAACATAGAGCAGATATTTGAGAATCTAGATGCCAATCGAAAAATTTAAATTTTAAAACAGTTTTATATGTCTTCTAATTGCAGACTCCACTTACTTCACACACAGCTCTATACTCCTTCTAATAAACATTACACTCCATTCAATACTCATCATAACATTTCTATATCCCATTCTACTTCCATCTCATACATCTTCTTCATCTCACTCCTCTACCCCATCTCAAAACCATTCTCTATGCTCCCTCTCACTCTTCAAAACCATTCTCCCTGCTTCTCCACATCAACCATCTTTTCCAACATCCTTTATCATAATCACCAACATGCTGCCCTCAACAACTCCTTTTCACATAGTCAAAGCAGGTTCCCACCCCCTGGTACTCCTCCCACAGCGGAGGCATCTTCAGACAGTCATATTGAAGGCTAGTATGTCTTACTGTATTTCTATATCCTTAATTACATACTGTTGATATTGTGTGCCTTATCATAATTGAGTGATTCCTTTCCCCCTGAGTGGGGACTCCCTGTGTGTTTTCCTCTGTATGTATTTTCTTCTCCCCCCTCTTTTTTTTTCTGTACCCCATATATATTTGAAAATATTGAATAAAAATATTGATGCAAAAAAAAAAAGCAGGTTCCCACCTCACCTATACTCTCCCACACATGTATTGTGCTGCACCCTCTCCAATGTCCCTTGTCTCCTCACACAGTTCCTTTTCCTTCCTACATGGTTTTATCGCTGCCCCCTCTCTAATGTTCCCTGTCTCCTCCCACAGGTTCTTCTCCCTCCTACCTGGTTCTCTCTCCACACCACTTCTCAACTCCCCTCCCCTTCGCCCATCCATCAACCACAGGTCCCTCTTTCTCATCACATATCTCCCTCCCTCATAGTTCACTCTCCACTCTTATGGTTCTCTCCCCTTTCACAGCTGTCGCCCATCCACCAGCATGGTTGTCTCTTCTGGTTGCTTTTGCATATTTTCCTTAATATAGGTCCTCTGGAGTATTACTATAAAATCTTAGGTGAATGGGGTCAGAGCTGTTAAGAGAGGGACCCTGTGCAGTGGCACCCCTCAAAGGCCAGGACTAGACATGAGGTAAATAAAGGAAGGTTATATGAATAGAGATTGGTAAATTTGAAAGTAGGGATGACGCAGAGCAAAGATACCCAGGGGGCTAGAACAACATCGCCAGGCCCCTACCTAAATTTTGCTATGGGGCATGGCGATGCACAATTGGGCCCCTCCTCCCCCCAAATAAAGTAGACATAAATATTTTTGACTCTCAAAAAATTTGAATCTCCTCATTCCCCTCAATGTGTCGATGGCCATCAAAGAATTGGTCAGTGAGAATGGGGGATGGCAGTCTCTCTGTCTCTCATTTGTGGGAAGGACTAGCTTACTAAAATTTGTGTCACTCCTCCACCCACTGCAATCTTTCCCTGTATTGCTGACTCGGAAAGACATGGCTGACATCAACAAACACTTTTAGAATACTATTTGGAGTAAAAAAAGAAATCTTTGGAATGTTCCGGTTACAACAACCTAGTAACACTGACGGCATTCATTTCCCCAGTATCACCCTTTATAACCAGACTGCCCAACTGCGCTATCTGAGAGATATATGCCAATATTTCCTTAGAACAAAACTTCCTTTCAAACATACAATTGTCAACTTTCTTACATATGCATGATGAAGAAATTCCCATAATTTTACTTGAGAACCCTCTTTTAATCTCCACAAGCAAACTGTGGCACATACTACATCACAGATATAAATTAAATCCTTATTCCTCAGTTCATCTGCCCTTACTTGGTAACCCGAGCTTTCAAGATGGTATGACTGCTTATCCCTTCACAGTTTGGTCTCAAAAGGGATTTTGTACTATGAGGCACTTTTTAAACATCCCTGCTAAAAAAAACCTGAAAGGTTTGCACAAGCTGTGCCAACTCACCCAGAAATTAGACCTTTTAATATGGTATTCCTACAAGCCCATCATTATGCAAGTGTGGGGATCTAGGCCTTTTTACAGGGTGATTGGGATAACCCCTCGGACACCTTACTTCTTCAGAAACCATCCACCGGTGGTGGTATTTCTGTGCATTATAAATTCCTTCAACCTCTTCTAGACTATGATGCCTCAAATGTATGATTGGATCAATGACTGGAATGCTTTCCAAATTTAACTACTAAATTTCTTCTTAACTCCCTCACAAATGCTACTAGACTCTTGCCAGCAACTACTTATGTGGAAATGTCACTTAACGTTTATCATATAACATATTTGTCTCCATCCTGCAAATTTAAAATTTGCCTCACATCGGATCATTTGTGTCCTAAATGTGGTGCTCCCCAGGCGGACATCACTCATTGCTTAAGGGATTGCCCCCCTATCAAACGTTTCAGGACCAGCATCTGGAGGTTCACTAATGATTCTTTTGTGAACTATGTCCCTTTAACGGCTGAATGGGCCATTTTTGGTATACTACCTAAAGTATTTAAGGTCTTCAAGGGGTGCAGGAAACTGTTGTTAGCTGTTTCAACGCCGCTAGGAAAGGTGTCCTCTAGATATGGGTCCAGAGATTGTCCCATGCGCCCTCTCTGTTTAGAGAGAATTTATACCATATTTTCCAGAATGGACTGAGTGGAGGCCTCTATGACGAAAGAGAAACATTTTCAGGCCTTCTTTCAGGTGTGGGAAACATTGATTGACACTCTGTCAGACCCGCTTATACAACGTATTAAAACTTGTTTTGAAGACACTATACGGTATCAAACTATATGTGTTGATGACCCATCTATTATCTTTTCATAGTATCACCATCACAGGGGTGGCTCCCTATAACAAACTTACCCATTCTTGCTCCAGCACCATTCCCGCTCGTGCTGTTGTGCAACGCTTCCAGGTGTCAGGTCACATGACTCGACTGTCGGAGCAGGCTTTCCAAATCTCTCCCACTTCATAAACTTCACTCTGACACTTGTGCTGTGTCAGAGCAACTTTGTTGCCATGCTTTTGACTCCTGCAGCTGCTCCTTGTGTGTAAGCTTCAGCCCTTGTTCTCCTGGTGAGTTTTCTCTGCCTGAACACCTGTGTACCGAATTCCTGCCTGTCTGACCATCACTAACCTGATTAGCTGTGTACCAGATCACAGCCTGCCTGACTATTCTCTGCCTCATTACCTGTGTACCGGATCTCAGTCCGTCTGACTATTCTCTGCCTGATTACCCGTGTACCGAAACCTGCTTGTCTGAACCGGTTCTGACTCCTGTGTACTCCCACCTACTATCCTTCTGTCCACAGTACTACATCCTGAGACAGCCCAGGCTACTGCAACCTGTGAGTTCTCTGCAGCAAAGTCCATCTTGCCTTGCAGTGATTCTTGGTGAACACTGGGGAACTCGTTAGATTCCACACTTCTGGTCGGCCGGTGCTAATCAGGGTTAGTACGGGATCCTAATTACCTTCGGTGGTCGTGACACTGCCATAAGTTATGAACATTAAGTTTTCTGATATGTCGTTTCCATTAAAATGCCATGCTCTGCATTATTAACATGAAGATATCTATCGATGCTGACTATGGTCTATTTAATGCTGTAACTGTGAGATATATATATATATATATATATATATATATATATATATATAAAAAGGTGCCAGAACTCACCTTTTCCTGCCCCCTTATTTTTGTGTAGCCCTCTCTTTCTGCCCCCCTCAATTTTCTGTAGCCCTTTCTTTCTGCCCCCTCATTTTTCTGTAGCTCTCTTTTTCTGCCCCCTCATTTTCTGTAGCCCTTTCTTTCTGCCCCCTCAATTTTCTGTAGCCCTCTTTCTGCCCCCCTCGTTTTTCTGTAGCCCACTTTTTCTGCCCCTTCGTTTTTCTGTTACCCTCTCTTTCTGCGCCCCTCCACCGCTTTCTGTAGTGTGGTACTTACCTTCTATGCTTCTTTTCTCACTTCTCTGCTTGATCGCAGCTCCTCTCACTGGCAGCGTCATGACGTCACGACGCTGCCGGAGCCGGAAGCACGACACACATTAAGATGCGGTGCTGCACTGTAGCAGCACCGCAGAGAAAAAAAAATGTTAAATAATTAACTTTAAAAACCCATGGAAAAAAGGTGCCGGAACGCCATTCTGAGCGTTCTATGACAAAAAAAGCCCTGTGTGTGTGTGTGTGTGTGTATATATATATATATATATATATATATATATCCTACTGTTTTTAAAACCCCAGGAAAATGTCTGTGTTGTAGTAGCTGTGAGCGGCTGGAGGACTATCGGCTTGTGGAAAAGCAGAGAAAGGGTCCTTGTGTTTATGGTTGGAGAGAGTAGGGCGGGCTCCATCCATGAGGCCTGTTCACCGGGTTTTCCAGATTACCAGTGATTTTGCTGGTAATCAGCACTTGCACCTGAGAGGTGCAAGTAAAAGGCCGCAAGACAGCCCAGTCACTTTTTTAAACCCCAGATTAGTAAATATACCCCTTGGTCTTGTGTGACTTATCTGCTGCTATACATTACCGTCTAGCAAGTGGTAGGCGGTACTGTCAGCAAGTGGTAGAAATTATGGTTGGATACAGGGACGTCTTTTCTACTATTCCTGAGAGTACCACTCTTAAGGAACATGACATAATCGCACCCCCTGGGGTAGTAGTTAAGCAACGTCCCTACCGTATACCTGAAGCTAGATGGGCTGCGGTGAAGCGAGAAGTTGAAAACATGATTCAACTAGGTATTGTGGAAGAATCCACCAGCAAGTGGAATAGTCTTAAGTCCAAAAGGCCAATGGAGAACTTAGCTGGAAGTTAATATCTGACTACTTTAGACCTCACAAAGGGGAATTGCCAAGCCTAAAACTGCATTTTCTATATCTGATGGCTTATTAGAATATAAGATGTTGTCTTGTAGGCACCTGCCACGTTCCATTCTGCTATGGATAACCTCTTAAAGCCACATAGGGAATATACAACCACACAGTCATCTACACACAAGACTGGGAATCACATCTTCTCAAAGTGGAGTCTGTGTTGGAATCTTTGAGGGCACTTGGTCTTATTGCCAATCCTGAGAAATGTGTATTGGCCATGCCAGCAATGCAAAATACCTGGGATTGTAGTTGGACAGGGAAAAATCAAGCCTAGGTCAATAAGTGAAAGCCATAAAGAATTGTCCTGAGCCAGAGAGAGAGACCCAACAGAGATTTCTTGGCTTGGTAGGATATTACTGCTGGTTTGTGGAGAACTTTGCCACTCGGGCTACTCCACTCATAGAGCTTCTTAAGAAAGCCTGTCCAGACAACCTAATCTGGTCTGAGTTGTCAGAAGCTGCCTGGGGGACCTAAGAATGGCTCTATGTACAGCATTGGTGCTACAAACACTCAATTTCAATGAGAAATTTTGTCTTCAGTCTTCTTGATTAGGTGTTAGGACTTATTTTTAATTAGGTTTGAGGTACCTCTGTGCTATCAAAGGTGCTGCTGTTATACCTGGACAGTTTCTCCTTGCCTGCAAGGGGTTAAGCCCTCATCATCTGATGTGTATCTTAATCAGCTGGTCTTTTAACAGGCCAGTTCCAGTTTATTTGCCTTTGTCTCTGCTGCTCTGTGATACTCCTATTTGGAGCCTGACTATCTCCCTGGTATTTGACTCCTGCTTTGTTCCTACATTATGCTCCTCCTCTTGTGACCCAGTCTCCAACTTCGTTTGACCTTGCTCCTGCTTACTCCCTGGTATACTGTGGATCTTTCAGCTTCTGACCCCTGGCTGCCTGACCTTCCTTTTGCCTGATTCTACTATGGAACATCCAGTGACTCGTGCCTGGCTAACCTGGTAATCCAGTCTCCTGCTGTCTTCACTTCACCTATTGTGCCTGTTCTCCAGTTCATCTGCTTATCCTGGTAACCAGAACTATCAAGTACTTTTGTTCTTGTCTGCAATATACCTAACCAACACTATTAAATTCTTTTGTTACTGTAAGCAATTATCAAGTGCTTTGGTACCTCTCTGCTAATACATCTTACCAGCATTACCATGTGCATTCCTCCTGTCTGCTAATATCTTTCCAGCATTATCTGTTGTACCTATGGACTTGTGATAGATGTAATTATCATTGAATGCATTTGGTTATAACCTATGTGGCCGGAGTTCTAAAAAAAGACACTCTGTTTGCATTTACAACTATTCTCTATGGTTTTCACACTGAGAATCCCTAACAGTAGTTCTGGGTGCAGTACTTTTCCAAAATGTGAATGGGAGGAGAAACCCATCCTGTATCTCAGTTGCAAGCTTTTACCTAGGGTGAATAAGTATGGGACTGTTGAACAAGAATGTCATGCCATCAACTGGGCTGTGGAAGCCCTGGGGGGGGAGAGTTTACCCTGGTGATGGACCATCTACCATTAAAGTGGATGCAAATGAACAAAGAGGTCAATGCCAAAGGGAACCGATGCTTCTTGGCATTGCTGCCTTTCCACTTCACCATGGAGCATAGACTGGGAAGTAAGCATAAAAATGCGAATGCTCTCACCAGAAAATATTCACGTCACCTAGGTTAGCAACGCTAAGGGGATGGGTATGTGGCAAAAAGGGTAGTTTGTTATGGACTGTTAAAAGAGAATGATAGTTTCTCTGGGATTTTGAGGGCTCTAGCTGCAGGCAGGGTTAATCTTTCACAATTCTCTGCACATTGAACACAGGTTCACCGGTGGAGCACATGGGGTAATTCATTTCTGGTTCAGTAGTTAGTTATTGCTTGGAGGAAAGCATAAATAGCTGGTTATGTGTTGTGTGCAGGGCGACAGATGCTAGATAGTGGCCAGTGTCTAGTGAGAAAACTGCATGTTTAGCCAGAAGCAGGGTCGCCGGAATTTGTAAAATACTTTGGTTTATTTGATTGCTGGATCTACACCTCTTGCTGACTGTACCATCTGACATCTCCTTGCCCACTCTCCCAGGAATGTGTCAGGATTCAGTAGGTTGAGTGGGATCCTTCTGTTCTGCCTGGGATTGGTGGTACTTCACCCAGAGGCGCGGAATCTAACAAAGTGGAAGGTTTTCACCCTTGAGGTCGCGGCCCTATATATTTCATGCTTCCCTTAGGCAAGTTAGCCTAAGTTAAAGCTAATAGCGAAACGCGCGTCGGCGGACGCCGCACTCGCTGCTCTGATCTTACCAATCCCTGCTAATAAGCTCCATAAAGCCTTATTTAATAGGAGTATCAAAATTTGTGCTTGCCTTGCTAGGAATAGTTAGAGGTGACAAGCGCTGACAAGGATAGCTAGAATTAGCAGCTCAGAAAATTAGATCTAGATCAGCCTCCCTAGCGGGATGGTCCCGCAGATTGAGATCACTAAATCCAATATTATCAATAAGGAAGGATTATTGGTGGTCAGTTCTCCATGCTAATATAAGGGGATAATCCTCACGCATGGGACTTATGCCATGTTATTTAGAATGGAAAGCATGAAATATATAGTGGATACAATAGGAATTTCAGAAGTCCTGTGAGCGGTGTGTGCATATATACATACATTACTAAAGCGCTTTCTCATCTATTTGATTAAATAATTTTGTCTCTACCAAGGAGATGTATTAATAAGGTGGCAAGCTAAGATATGATAGTTTTTTAGAGCGATGTGGTACAGACAAGATATCCACTATTATATATAATATGTCATGTGACAAGATACATTGAGTTTGGTTATAATAAAAGAGCAGCGTCGCGGCCAGACAAAGAGTATTTGTCTTTTTAACCGTTTCCTTTATTCAGTGTGTAAATCAATTACAAGTTTTAATATTTCGCTACTAGACACAAGTTTATGAAAATTAATAAAGATTTATTCAGGGAAAGTCCTTAACAGATAAAACATGATTTATATATATATCCCTATATCCATTATGAGTGCCCCATGAGATCATTCTTTTTCTCTTCCTTTTGTTAACCTGTGTTTAAAACACAATCAGAGCAGCCGGGCAGCACACTGTCACTGCCGAGCGGACCTGCACATAGTGTGCAGCCGCCGGCAGCCTTAGAAGTCAGAAAGGGGGCGGGGCCTAAATTGCCCCCCCCTAAAATCGCCCCGGGTAGAACAATTGTCTAGATCCGCCCCTGCTTGGGGTCCCCATCAAATTTGGAAGGAGTAGGCGTAACGTGGAGGAAGCAGGAGATGCCTGGACTACAAGTGGCTGAGCCGGAGCTTGAACGCGGCTGGAGATGGAGGAGTTACTTGAAGGGCATCCAAGCGGGTAGCCAGAGATTGCAAACATTGTAATACTTGCATTTGTATAGTAGCTTGCCGTTCTTACCTTCCAACGAGATGTTGGATTGGATCTTTAGCTGAAGGTTCTCTATCGGTATCCGTCATGGCTGGTTCTTACTGTCAGGATTCCCTAGGATGAGTAGGATCCTTCTGTTCTGCCTGGGATTGGTGTCACTTCACCCAGAGTGCGGAATCTAACAAAGTGGAAGGTTTTAACCAGAGGTTCCCGCAAGTGAATTTGAGCTTGGCAGCTTCCACCCTTCAGCTTGCGGCCCTCTAGGGGAGTTCCCAGTAAGCAATGATAGAGAACTGAGTACAGAGAAGAATGTAGGCACTAGATAGCTCCAAATGACTAGGAGTACTGAGTGATGCTCAGTGATAGTAAACAGAGAGATAATAGGTGAATTGCAGCAGCACACTTGGAGAGATGATAGCGAAGATCTGCCGTAGTTACCACTAACGAGTGGACCAGGTAATAGGTGAGTTGCGGCAATACACTTAGACAGATGATAGCGATGATCTGCACTAGTTACCACTAATGAGTGGAGCAGGTAGTAGGTGATTTGCAGCAGCACACTTGGAGAGATGGTAGCGATGATCTGCAGTAGTTACCACTAACGAGTGGAGCAGGTAATAGGTGATTGCAGCGGCATGCTTGGAGAGATGACAGCGATGAACTGCAGGAGTTACCCCTAACGAGTGTAGCAGGTAGTAGGTGATTGCACAGCAGAGTGCATGAGCTTCCTGGCCAGGAGTCTGACGAGAAGAACCAGCATTCAGAGGAGCTGGGAGGAGCCTTATAAATGAGAGGTAGCCAATGGATGAGCGGGACAGGTGAACACAGGTGAGATGATCACCTGCGCATGTGCAGAGCCGATTGCTGGCCTGACAGCCGGGGAAGAAGCAGGGAATGAGGAATGAATGATACTTAGGTTACCGGGTGGCAGCCGTGGGTGAGCGGCGTGTGACAGAATGTCCGGGAAACTCCTGAATCCTGCCCACTTCCTTTGTGAATTGCGTAATTTTGCCCCCCACCCCTCACCCGTGTCAAAATTAGGCTTTGGCATCATTGCGTTGCCGGTCCATATTGACACAATTCTCAGTGCCTCGCCTCGTTCCGTCCTCACACTTAAGGTGTAAAACGTTGGCAAGTATGCTCTAAATGCAATGAAGTTGAAACAAAGAGAAGTGGAGCCAGGTACCTGATGAGTTCCATTCAATTAAAAGAATGGAGTCCTGCTGAGTTCATTAAAAATGCATAAAAAAAACACATGAGCTTTTCATACGTTTTTCATGTGTTCTTCAGGTCTATATTGAAGCAAATAGAGTCCCTCTGAATACGAAAACCTAATTTAAAAAAATGCATTCAAATAAAATATGTGGTTTTCATGCATTTTTCATGTAATTTTAAAGTGCTGAATAGGACGCCATTAACTGAACTGAACAGAGTCTTGCTAACTGTATAAAAAAATTAACGTTCTGTATGCATGCACAATTTAAATATGGGTACATCCCAGACATCACCAATTTCAGATTGAATGCAAGAGGTGCTGACACCCTAGTGTAACACACCTTTAAACAAGGTTAAAGCTGGCCATACATGCAACAATTTTGCTGGTGCTATCACAATGCAGTGCAATGCCAGAGAATGATTTTGATCAGCAGATGAATTCTGTGGGCCTGTATTTGTGGTCATCTACAAATTATATGTGCAGCATCAAATTAACACTAATCCTGATGTCTGTGTCCAGCATGAAGACTATGGGAAAGTGACCCATGTGACATATGATGCAAGTAAAATAACGAGTTAATACATCCATTTTGATTAGCGTTTTAAAATAGGAAAATATTTATTTTGTATTTTCTAATTTATACCCAGGTAATATTTTGTGTCTGGATAGATTGTACTGGAATTGCTGTTGCAATGGTATAAATTCACTGCTCAGGAGAAGTGTACAGTTTGGAATCTTTGCAATTTGTAAATCAGAGGTCAAGGAATTCTCACCTAACCATACGGGTGTAGTATGAATTTGGGATACAAATAATACAGACATAAAGAATACTGTCGGTAAAATGCCAACAGTTATAAACAGTGACCCATAAGAAATCCCGACACCATAAATACCCATATGTAAGAAATGCTGACACACATAAAATACCAACAGTATGATTTTTGCAGTGAAAATACTGACAATGACACTGCTGGCATTAAGAGGGCAATGCAGCGGGTCCGGCAGCAATACAGGGTTTTTTTGCCTTTTCCTATGGACTATCAGGGCCGGATTAACCATAGGGCTAACTGGGCTACAGCCCAGGGGCCTCGGGCATCCAGGGGGCCCTTGAAAGTGCTCAGCAGCAGTATTGATCGGTCGGGGTGATCAAAGGTGCTGAGCACTTTCACTGCGGTCCTTTCCCGGGGCGCTGTAGTCTCCTTACTGAGGAGATCTCGTGAGTCTCACTCTCACAAGATCTCCTCAGTAAAGAGCGTACAGCGCGCCGGGGAAGGACTGCAATGCCAGGAGAAGGAGGCAAGTGCCTTGGGGCGGCTCGGATCACGGGGGGAGCCCTCACGGGGGAATGGAGGCCCCCTTAGCCCAGGGGCCTCCATTCCCTTAATCCGGCCCTGTGGATTATTATGACTTCCTTTGGACTAAAGAGAAGAAGATTTTTCATTTTGGATACAAAAAGGCAGTCTTTTAAACGAAGACAAGAAGATATTTAAATGGACTTTTGGAATATAATTTATTTTGTCCTTTATTATTTTTGAACTACTCCTGGATCTGGAAAGTTATTTTTTTCGACAGCTAGAGGACCTCTGACAATATTATGGTCTGTTTTGAACATGGTTACAACCATTATTGGATTGTAAGCTTAGAAGAACAGATGAAGACATCTGATGACAAGTATTTGGGGAATTTTTATTTAATTTAACATTTCAGGTTGTGGCACTACATGTCTCAGCAAGTCCTGGGTGTCAGGGCATGATGGCATTTGTGGTTCTTCAAGTGCCGGCATGCCCTGACTGCCATGGGTATGCTGGTGCTTGTAGTTCTACAAGCACAAGCATGCCTAGACTGTTAATGGCAGCCCATGCTGGCTGGGACTTGTAGTTCCACAAACTAGAATGGTGTTTTTTTTCTTGTTTTACAATTTCTTTGCCATTATTACCCTACACCCACCGCCCCAGGGGTGTAGGAAGAGTTCTAGTACTTTCAGCACTGGGCTGGGTATTCCTAGAGGGGGGGCCCACACAATTTTTTTGCAGACCCCACTGCCTAAGGAATCCAGTCCAGTGCTGAACAGCCTGGGGTTTGTTCATAAAAATGGCAAGGCAACCCATGTGGCATCTCCACCTGCTGTAGTGTCACCGACCCCGGCTGGTTTACCTAGTGCTGGTCTACTCCCCCGGATTTCATTGAAACCAGCAGTAGGCTGGCAGCACTAGGGTTAATAGTGTGTATAGGTTGGGAACAAAAATCAAAAAATTAAATCATCTATTTTTTATACAGTATACAGCAATATAGTCACCGAACCAGCTAGCATTGGCCTCTTAATGCTGGTAGTGTGATTGTCGGCATTTTCACTGTCAGCAATCACACTGTGGCATTGTATGTGTGTTGGTATTTCTCACATACAGGTATTTATGGTGTTGAGATTTCTTCTGGGTCACTGTTTATAACATTTTTCAATTTCCTACTTGTCTGTATTTTTAGTGTTGCCATTATAGTGGCAATATACCTTGTGTCTGTATTATTTGAGTCTGAAATTTGATTACCACCCATCCATACACAATGTAATACATTTTTACTAAAACGCCTAGCACTGTGCACACTCATGTTTACATTCCAAAAGACAATAAAGGACTGTCACACCTGTTCACCATAAAAATGCTGCCTGACACTGAGTCACTCAGCCTGAGGGAACTTAACTAAACATTGACAGTCTATAGCAGTTTCACAATGCATGCTGTTAGTCATTAAGCCTAGACACACCAACTGATAAATATTGTTATACTTAGAAGTAGAGAGGCAATTCCTGAAAGAACAAGACATCTTGGTCTTACTGAGTCTCTGTTTTAATTAATTAGGTTAAAGTTTACATTTCAAAGCATGAATCTAGTGGATGTATGTCATGCCTCTCTGATAAGTGATTACAACACCTACAACCCTGTAATGCTTTTGCTAATCCCACCCTAATTCAGTCTCTTATGAACAATTCCCCCAACATTTAAACTGAAAGCTGTATTTAACAGAGATTGGTCAGACAGGGGATTCTTGACCGATGAGGCATCCAGGTCTCTTATCCAATCTGGTTTGTCTCTTTCCTTTCAGCTGTCTGTCATCTGATCATTTGCCAGGGGGGATGAAATAATAAATTTTTATGCTTGTACACCAGTTTTAATCCATTTGTGATGAGGAATCTATGGTCTCAGTTGCCTCATGCACTGTTCTTTAGAGCTGGAGGACCTCATTTATAAAGTGAAAAATGGCGAAGACGCAGTGCAAAATTCTATTTCTTAAACCTACAAGTGAACAACCTACAAGCCCAAGTGAATGAGTTTGTAGAGCAAGATGACAATTTCTGAAGAGGAGCAGAGATTTATACAAGCAATTTTGGCCGAGTTGGGCACAGTAAGGGCATTCCTTGTAAAGTATAGAGAATCACCATTGCCCTAATTTTGTGGGGCAGTTGAATTATAAGATTTTGTATTGCAGGGTGTAATTATTGAAATTAAAAAAAGTGGTGAAGTGGGTATACTTTTAGAGGCATTCCTTTCTTTGTGGAAGAGCACACAGCGAGTTATGCTTCTCAAAAGTATTTGAATTTTTTGCACAAGCTCCTTGCTGCTGGAAACCAGGTTGCTTCCTATACCTGTTGGGTTCATTTTGCACCTACCAGTTGCACTTCAGTGTAGAAGTGCATTTTCTTGGCGCATCAAAATGCCCTCTATCTATTAATATTTACTCTAGGGCTTTGGGATCCATTCTTTCCCAACAACTCCTGTTTGATGCTGGAGAGTTAGAGAACCCACCGTTAAGAACTTTACTTTATATTCTCCAGTCCATGATGTACACACAAGGCTGGACATTGTATTTCTTTGTGTTGATTTAGTTCAACATATCCTTGATGTTGATATTCTTCCTAGCACCTGGTTGGACCATGGCCTGGCTACAGTGTATGTTGTGGGTCCTCAAATTGACACTGAAATGCAACATTATATTTCAACCAACACTGATCCGTCAGTTTTACCCATGATTCTCTTGCATGCCCATAAGTCTGTTATTCGAGATTGCCTGTTTAGGGGGGCTACATATGCCAAAAAGTTGAGAATTCGAAAGGTACTTGAAGCCTATAAAAATGTTGCTGACCTGGAAAGGAGTCACAAAAAAATTAAAATCCAACTAAACACCTGGTCCTAACGGATTCACTACTATAAGACTTACAATACAACTATTTCGTCTTATCTAACAGATCTATTTAACAGTCTATTAAGGGTTGGCTCCTTCTCTAGAGAAACTCGAGGCCAGAATTATTGTAATTTCAAAGGAGGGCAAAGATAAATTGGACTGCACACATTATAGGGCCATTTCACTCTTGAACACAGACATCAATATTTACACGAAAGCACTTGCAAATCGTCTTAATGCTGTATTGCCCCACTTGGTCCATAAAGATCAAGTGGGTTTTATACCATTCAGACAAGTGCATGATAATACCAAAAAAGTCATCAACCTCATTCATTGTATTAACTCTTCTAAAACAATGGCCTTAGTGCTTTCTCTAGATGCAGAAAAGGCCTTTGGCCGTTTAAGCTGGAAACCCTTAGGAAATTTGGTTTTGATGGCAATTTTCTTTGGGTAATCCAGGCCTTATACTCCGGTCCCTCAGCCAGGGTTTCGGTGAATGGAGTACTCTCATCCCATTCTTGATCGCAAATGGCACTCTTCAGGGGTGCCCTCTTTCTCTCCTGATCTTTGCCCTGGTGATTGAACCACTAGCGGCCAAAATTCGCTCCTCCTCAGATATTAATGGTGTCACAGTAAGAGCAATATAAACTAGGCTTATTTGCAGACGAGACTCTTCTTACATTAACTTCCGTTCATATCTCTCTTCCGAATCTATTTAACACTCGCTCCATATATGGATCCATATCAGGATATCAATAAACCTCTCTAAAACTGAATCCCTAGCTCTTCATATACCACCCCCAACCCTAGATCTTCTTAAAAATAACTTTACATTTTCTTGGCAACAATCTAAACTAAAATACCTTGGGATATGTATTACTTCGAGATACGATTCTTTATATGTTGAAAATTTTCCCAAATTAATTAAAACAATTAAGCTAGATCTATTCAAGTGGCAACACATAATTATCTCATGGTTAGGTAGAATGGTTACCCTCAAAATGAATACCCTGCCACGACTGCTCTACCTCTTTCAAACCCTTCCGGTAAAAGTTCCTAGACACTCCCGAATACAATTACACCATTGGTTATCTAAATTCATCTGGCAAAATAAACCTCTTTGTACTAGTTTTACCACTCTTCGTAGCGCAACATCTAAAGGAGGGAGGAGTTTTCCTGATATACATTTATATTGCATTTCTCACATTTGAGTGAAGCTGTGGCATGATTTACAAGAAGCCAAAGCCCGAGTTGGATAGATCTGGAGTCTTTCTGTTGCAAAACAAAATTGTTAAGCTCGGCACTATGCGTGTCAAAAACAATAGAGCCCATTTACTAAGATCACACCCAGTCGCCTCAGTCACCTGTCAGATATGGGACTATGGTAGACTCCATTTTGAGGCCACTTCAGTTCCCTCTCCTATAATATCTCTCTGGGACAATCCTGCTTTCTCTCCAGGGCAGTGCGTATCTCGATTTGAAGCTTGGAAAAAGAAGGGAATCAGAGTGGTTGGAGACGGATTGGACTCAAACCAATATATCTCACAAACGCTTTGGGAGAAATTTCACCTTCAAGTAATCAACCCATTTGCTTACCTACAAGTAAAACACTATCTTAACTCCCTCCCTAAGCCTGATATTGTAAGACCTCTAACTTCACTGAAATCTTTATGTATTCACACACCCATACAAAGAGGTATTAACTCCATTATATATAATCTTCTTACATCCTCCAAACAAACTTCCACCCTTATACATAAAGTTAGATGGGAGGCTGACTTGGGCAGACCACCAGATGATTATACTTGGATAACAATTAGAGAGAGGATTTCTAACACATCAATCTCATCCCTTGTTAAAGAGAATGCTTACAAAAACACTTTAGATGGTATCTGGTTCCCACTAAGTTGAGAAATATGTATGATAACACTTCTGTGTTGGAGAAACTGTGTTGAACAAGGATCCTTCATTCATATCTGGTGGTCCTGCCTAATGATAACTCCTTTTTGGAATAATGTAGCTGCCCTCATCATCATCATCATCATCATCATCATCATATATAGCACCACTAATTCTGCTGCACTGTACAGAGAACTCACTCACATTAGTCCCTGTCCCATTGGAGCTTAGAGTCTAAATTCCCTAACATACGCACACACACAGACAGAGAGAGACTAAGGTCAATTTGGTAGCTGCCAATTAACCTACTAGTATGTTTTTGGAGTGTGGTTGGAAACTGGAGCACAAACAAATTCAGATAAGGTCATGGTTGGGAATCAAACTCATGACCCCAGTGCTGTGAGGCAGAAGTGCTAACCACTATGCTGCCCACATCAGTAAAGTCACTTTAATATTGATATCTCTAAATGTCCATGGTCCTTCCTTCTGGGTTTAGCCCTAAAAGTTCTAGACAAACACCCTGAGAAATTATCTATTCAAATCCTCAATGCTGCCAGATGCCTAGTAGTGAGGAACTGGAAAAATCCAGAAGCTTCTTCTAAACAAGAACTTCTCAACAAAATATGGTACTTGGCATCTATGGAAAAATATTGTGATTGGTTTGTCTATAATGCTTCCCCCCTGTTCCTGGTTCAATGTTCAACCATGTACAGGACATACAATCCCTCTTCCTATAAATAAAGACTGGGGTATATTTACTTAACTGCGGGTTTGAAAAAGTGGAGATGTTGCCTATAACAACCAATCATATTCTAGCTGTCATTTTGTAGAATGTACTAAATAAATGATAACTAGAATTTGATTGGTTGCTATAGGCAACATCTCTACTTTTTCAAACTCGCAGTTTAGTAAACTTACCCCTAGATATTTTCTTTTTTTCTTTTAGCTTTTATTGAACATTTTTTGACCACCGGAAATCCTATACTTGGCCTCAACTTAACCCTTCCCTATCCTCACCTCCTTCCTACCCTCCAATATATATACAAAAACCGTCACACTACTGTATCTCTTATAGAGGTTTTGCCTCTTAAAACTGTATAATTGTCCTTTAAGACGTGAACCTACCCTTTATGCTAATATATTGTAATATCTGATATTTTGTCCACAACTGTTTCAACAAAGTCATTATATATTGTGTGACGATATTTACAAACAAAGCTGTTAAAAAAATGCCCTCTATCATATAGATAGATCCACTACTTCTTCACTCATGTTAATTTAAGACATTAATGAAGGTAAACTAAGTGGTATTCAGACGGAAATCTGAAAACATGTTATTTAATGAAAAGGGTGTTTCTAAAGTGGTATGAGATTGGGCTTTAATGTGATGTTTACACTTTTGCACACTGAGCTTCATCAGATTTTTCTGCCTCCCCACAAACCTGGGTGAACATCTAGTTGTAAAAGTGTCTCTAAAGACTGGAAAGTGGCATGCACTTTGAAGTGCACTGGATGGACCACATAGGCACACTGGTGTAAAATCAAACTGATGTGGTGTGCACATCCAGTGTGCTTCGCAAATGAGGTCCAGGTTTGCTTGCCACACTTCCTAGACAAATACCAGTCGTCCTCTACCTGTAATGTTGCAGCTCTAATAATACAATTGGCACTAGATGTTATTTTTACCAGTGAGGTGACAGTTCAATTTACAACCCATTGAGGTTGTTGGAGCAGGAGTCTGTGCATCTGCTTTAATGATTGGAAAGAAACAAAATACTGTTGTTTGCCTATCTGATATTTACAATTGGCTATAAGTGAATTGTGGCATGCTGACAGCAGATAAAGATAAGCTGCAATGTAGTTCACTTCCATGTCCTCCTCCTGCATAATCTTATTCACATAAATATGAAGCATCTAAAATTTGTAGAAAATGGTTGTAAATTATATGATAGAACTGGGTGCCATCACATCAAAAGCAAGCTTGTTTGGATTATCTAATGGACAACCCTCTCAGCTACTAGATGTCACGGTCATCTCCTTTTGTTGGTCTGAATCGGGACCCTTCGATTTTGCTGAAGCAGGAGTGTAACAGAAACTGGAGGCCTTGATAAAGCCTCTGCTCATCTGGGAAATGTTGTGGTATGCGGCATTAACTGCCAGAATACAGAGTAGCTCTAGCAGATATGATGGAGTCTAGGACCAGAGTACAGAACTTGAATCCGCTGTTGTAACAATCTGAAACCATTCATGGACAACTCAACCCCGACACCTGTAACCAGGCACACGGAGCTGGAACCCACTACTGGGAACTCAGAAGATGTAACGCATGGAAACTCAGAATGGAATAAGGTGGAAATGGAAATATGAACTCCAAACTCAGAACTGAGAACAGGAGTGAAGAACTTAGGACTGTAAATTAGCCCCAGGCCTGGAACCTACACACAGCCTCGGTCGTTGGTGGGGGGAGCAGGCTAGTTTAAAAAAAAAAAAAAAACATACTCACCTGATCGCGGAGCCGGCATCCCTCCTCTCTGCTGCTCTGTGCTCTATTCAGACTGTCTGAATGCTGGGTGTGATGTCATCATGTCATGCCCAGCATTCAGTCAGTCTGGAGCACAGAGCAGCAGAGAAGACCAAGAGAGGAGAAAAGGTAAGTGAAGGGAGGAAAACGAGGGGGGCACAGAGGGGTTAAAAAACGGGGGGGGGGGGGGGCAGCATGACAGAGGGGTTAAAAAATGAGGGGGAGCACAAAGGGGTTAAAAAACGGGGGGGCAGCATGACAGAGGGGTTAAAAAATGAGGGGGCACAAAGGGGTTAAAAAACGGGGGGGCAGCATGACAGAGGGGTTAAAAAATAAGGGGGGGCACAGAGGGGTTAAAAAACGGGGAAGCAGCATGTCAGAGGAGTTAAAAACGGGGAAGCAGCATGTCAGAGGGGTTAAAAAATTAGGGGGAGCACAGAGGGGTTAAAAAACGGGAAAGCAGCATGTCAAAGGGGTTAAAAACGGGGAAGCAGCATGTCAGAGGGGTTAAAAAATGAGGGGGAGCACAGAGGGGTTAAAAAATGGGAAAGCAGCATGTCAGAGGGGTTAAAAAATGAGTGGGGGCACAGAGGGGTTAAAAAATGGGAAAGCAGCATGTCAGAGGGGTTAAAAATTGAGGGGGGAGCACAGAGGGGTTAAAAAACGGGAAAGCAGCATGTCAGAGGGGTTAAAAAATGAGAGGGGCACAGATGGGTTAAAAAATGGGAAAGCAGCATGTCAGAGGGGTTAAAAATTGAGGGGGGAGCACAGAGGGGTTAAAAAATGGGAAAGCAGCATGACAGAGGGGGTGAAAAAATGAGAGGGGCACAGATGGGTTAAAAAACGGGGCAGTATGGCACAGTGGGGTTAAAAAATGGTGGGCAGCATGACACAGTGGGGTTACAAAGGGGGGGGGGAGGCATGGCACAGTGGGATTGAAAAAGGGGGGGAGCAGCATAGTATAGTCTGATGAAGGGGAGCCAGATGAAGGGGGCAAAAACAGCATGGAGGGCACAGTGTGATCATAAGGCATGGCGATGATGAAGGGGCACATTATTGTAATATTGGAGCTGGAGGAAGGCCTAATTATTAATCGTGGGTGCTATTGATTTAACGCTGGGGCTGGCTGTAATTTTCTAAATGTAGCCATTTTTTTTTCAAAATAGGTCCTTCAACATTTCTGGATCCGGACAAGCCACAACTAAAGAAAGCAGCAGCCACAGGTGGAGAAAGTGAGAAGAACAGGTAGGAGAGAGCAGCACAGTGTGTGAAATGTTGTGATTCTAGTAGGGACAATACCAATTTTTGGTGAATGTTGTGTCCAATGTAAGGTGTAGGCCAAGACTGAACTGTTTGTGTACACACTGCATTGTTTGTATACTACCCTGTGGTGGTAGATGTCCTGAAAGTCAGGAGTGCTTAAACATATGTGACGCTCCGGCGAATTGAGAGCCTAGTGGTTTTTATGTTAGCCACGCCCCAATGGCACGTTTGCCACGCCCCCAAATGCATGACCGCACCTCCCAAAATTTTTGCACTGCCGTTTGGCTAGCCACGCCCCTGAATATATGACCATATACCTAATCTTTTTTGCGCCGCCGTAAGGCGGCGCAAAAAAATTTTGGGGCTTACTTCACTATGAGGGGGGCCCCATGAATTTGTTGTACCCAGGCCCTGAATTCTTCTTGGCAGCCCTGACGGTGCCCCAGTGCACAAAGCAAGGACTATAAAGACATGGTTTGATGAGTTTGGTGTGGAAGAACTTGACTGGCCCGCACAGAGCCCTCACCTCAACCCCATTGAACACCTTTGGGATGAACTGGAACGGAGACTATGAGCCAGGCCTACTCATCCAACATCAGTGCCTGACCTCATGAATGCTCTACAGAATGAATGGGCACAAATTCCCACAGAAACACCCCAACATCTTGTGGAAAGCCTTCCAAGAAGAGTAGAAGCTTTTATGGCTGCAAAAGGGGGACAAACACCATATTAAGGTATATGTATTTGAATACAATGTCATTACAGTCCCTGTTGGTGTAATGGCCCAGCGTCCGAATACTTTTGTCCATATTGTGTATATAAAATAAAGCTCATGCATTCAACTTAAGTACTGGCACTATACAACTTCTCCAAAGGGACCTTGCGAATTAGGGACAATTGGAAGATATTAAATTACTAATTTTACACAATGGGTAATAAAAGGTTTATGACATTGGTCAAGGTTTAGTTTTGTGGAGCTCATGCAACAAATATGAAATGCTTTTAGCAACTGAATTGCCATGCCGCTATTCAATAATAGCAGACAGAACATCTTTTAGCCATTTGGTATATGCTACTTTAAAATAAAGATACATGTTCCTTTTACCATGTGGCCCTCAAAATATTTACCACCCCATGATCACTGAATTCTTTCCTATTCAGTATAAACAGTGAGTCAGATCCTCTATTCCAGAAATATGTCTCAACAATGTAAAAGACACAATGCTAGGAATTTTAATGGATGAAAAAGTATATGTTATTAAGGATTGTTTTAAACTACTGTAATGGCTTAAATTGTGGCAGCTACTTTGACCCAGATCTCCATTATGAAAGCAAATGACAAGTTTGTAAAAGTACCACTTTATTGTTATAAAACCAACTGGTACAAAAACATAGAAACCTACTGTTCAGTAAAGAAAATGCTTTCAAGACAAAAAATGGTTATAAAAAAATAAAATAAACATTTGATTGATGACTCTCGTCTTTTGTAAAACCTATATACAGTTTTATGATGGGGGCTTGAAAACTACTTCAGTGACTCATGTTTTGTTTTGTTTTTTCCTTTTTGGAGTACCGAAACCAGGTGTTACATTTTTTCACAGGCGACAGAAAACTCTTCTACTGGCTCAGGTTTTCAAAATTCCCTATCTACCAGGGAGATAGTATACCAAGTGTACCATGTATTTATTTATGATTTTATATACATGTGTAAGATTATTTTAAACTTTGTTTTATTTGTTGAACATATTAGCAATAAAGATTTATGACTCCAACTTGAAAAAATGTAGGTTTGATAGAAATATTTACAGTGGTGGCTGAAAATTTTTATATGAAAAATTAAATTTTACTATGATTTTCTTTAGATGCTCTGGAGCATGGCAATGGTCACTCATGGGTTAACCTTACCTGGCTATGTACACAGCCAATTGGACAACAGTGATGAAAAATCCTCTTCCTCTTCTTCCTACCTCAGTCCTAAAAAACTTGCTTGAGACAGAAGGGTGGGAATTTATACTGCTAGGTATAGAATGTTTTGAATGTACCATTTAAAGTAGGTTCACTATAATGCCCCAATGTCATTTTCTGGCACCTTTGGGTGCTAAATTGATCTCTTACACATGGTTGTGTAATAGCTTGAAAAGTGGTGCTCATCTCAAACGTCGCCTTGTTTCTCTGCTTTATCATAACTGTGGCTGGATTACTTATAAATAACTTATTGTATAAATATATTTAAATTATTAGCGCAGTGCACCAATTTCTATCTTTGCAAATGTACTGATTTTTATACTGTGTATTAGAATTATTCTGACTTCTGAGGTATTAATTTCTGAGGTATTCATTTCTGAAACAGTATTTCATATTTGGGTTTTGTTACTTTTCTATAGGCAATTTCAAATAAGTATATGTGTGGAGGTGATGTGTATTGAAACTGTCTGGAAACAGGTAATCTCATGTTAATTAGACCTTTGCATCGCTGAGTGACCAAAACATCTGCTGAGCCTGAAAGCACAATAGGAGTAATTAGAATTGCTGGTAGGCTTCCTATGTGTGTAAGACTCAGAATGCAAGGGATCACAGATGCCCCTTGTCCCCCCGGCACACTGCTGCCTCCAGTGCGATGGGACTGTACTTCACTCCTATAGTGCAGGAGGAAGCTGTTTTGATTCTTGATTCTAAAGTCGGAATGGAAAGGGACCTGACGTGATGTCAAATCGGAAGTGACATCGTACTGAAACTCACCTATACAACTAATAGGGGTATGTTACAAGTTTGAGATGGTTGGTTTCTACTAAAAAAAGAAACATGAATAAGAAAAAAGATTTATATACTAATAAACAATAAGAAAATGAATAAGAGAAATAGCATAGAAATAGCATATAAGAGTAGAAAAAGATAAATATAATGAATAAAGAATAAAAGATAAAACGAATAAGAGACTATAAATAAAGAATAAATAAGAGAATACATATTAGTACTATTTACTTATACAATAAGGATTATATTTTACATTACTCTACATTACTTTACACTATCTCACAATTGAAATCCATATGTTTCAAGATCACTTTTATTTATTTTTATTTATTCATCATTTATATTTTTATATGTTAATTTATAGTACTTTTTACCTCCAGTTTTTCACTATCACCTTATATTTTATACTTCTATATATCAGTATCAGTAAAATAATGACAAGAAGACGCAATTGGTACAGATATCTTTAATATTAGACTAACCCTAACGTGAAAGCACCTTCCCAACTGCACACCATGCATTTAGTAGCCATGCTAACACAAACAGACAATCTCGTCATTCTCAATGTTGGTAGAATAGACCCGACATTAAAATGTGAGATTGCTGGGGAGCCTTCTTGAGCGAGGAAGGCCCATATCCTATGACGCCCTCTGCTCCAGAGTCCCTAACTTCCGCCCGCCGTTTTACCAATACCTGCAGGTTCGGCACTTCCTCCTGTCACTCCTGTCGGACAATTCACCTCACTCCCCCTCCCAATTTGAATCTCTCTGCCTCTCTTCCCCTCTACGAAGGGGTATGATCTCGTCCTTGTATAGTATTCTACTAGGGAAACTGATACCCTCCGGGAACGCACATGAGAGGGAGTGGGAGAGGGATCTGGGCCCTCCCCCGGAGGAGGACTGCTGGGAGACCATCAGGTTGAATGTGGCTTCTAGTTCCATCTCCACATTAATTAAGGAAAATGCGTACAAAGTCTACTACAGGTGGTATCTCACACCTGACAGGCTCGCAAAAATGTACCAGTCAGCCTCTCCCGATTGCTGGAGAAATTGTGGCCATCGAGGCACCTTCATACATATTTGGTGGTCATGTCCGGTTATCTCCTCCTTCTGGGATAGGGTGTCGAGACTTCTTTCCTCCCTCCTCCAATGCCCTATCAGGAAGAACCCATGGTCCTTCCTACTCTGTTATCCTATACAAGACCTAGACACCCACTCCGCAAAACTTGCCTCGCATGTCCTGGCAGCCGCCAGATGTCTGATTGCTAAATTTTGGAAGCAAGCAAATCCCCCCCGCATCTCTTCTCTTAGATCTTATATATGGTTCATTGCCAACATGGAAAAAATCACGTCGCTGCTGCGAGACAAAGAAGACAAATTTCATCAAACTTGGGCCCCCTGGCTTTATGCCTAAAATCCCCGCAACTCTCTCTTCCTCCAAACAGTCTCTCCCTACACAACTCCAGATAACATCGACCCCCTTACTTCTTTAAAATACTCCCATGCAGATCTGACAGCGCCCCCTTCTGAAGGTGAACATGCTTTTCTTAAGTTTATCCTATGAGTCGACCATCTCCCCCCCCCTTACCTACCCTACTCCTCCTCCAATGCCTATTCCCTTTCCCTCCCGCCCCTTACCCATTACCACTTTGTTATATTACAATATATCTTACTGTTTTGTGAGTGACGTTGCTGGATATCTACACTGCTTTGTGATTATTTCAATCAATATGTTTGTTGTCCAAAGTCTATGTCATTCATACTTTATTATGCAATAAAAATTTTGAGTTAAAAAAAAAAAAAAAAATGTGAGATTGCTGTGACAGAGAAGGGTGGGCAGTGATATAGTACTTCTGATCTGTTTATGGACTCTGGGTCACATTATGATGGCCACAATTCTCTGATGGATCTGTGTGGGAAATGGTAAAATGGCTTATGTGTTCTGTCTGACTCAGTCAGACTGTTTCAAAGGCTTACGCATCAGACCATTTTACCATTCCTTATACAGATCCATCTGAGAATTGTGATCATCTATGGATATTTCTCACTTGATTATGACCTATTTGCTTTTCACTACATTTATTTGAGACATGCAACTGTACGAGTGCTGAAGTGGGGACTGTGATACGGGAGAAAGGCTAAACAACTTCCAACAACTGCTCGGCGACTGTCAGAAGCACCCGGATGATTGTGTGCTTTCAACATACCAGTACAGGCGTAACTATTGCTCACTAATCCTCTGCTGCTAAATAACATTTGGAGCACTCGATTTTACATACAAATATGTTTGTGTCTTAACTTTAATATCTATTTGGATTTTAGATTTACAAACTGATCTGTTCTGATTCTGCCACTAACGTTTGGAGGTTGATTCAGTGACATTGCTATTAACTTTGGATACGGAGTGCAGTGATTATAATCCTACAATCAGACACTATTAGTTCATCTATTGTTATATTTAGACGCTATTTTCTATTCTCTGTAAGTATTGACTACTTTTTAGAGTGATTCTATTTTTATAACGCTGCTACAGTCTAAGAGGTATATTTACTGAACTGCGGATTTGAAAAAAGGAGATGTTGCCTATAGCAACCAATCAGATTCTACCTGTCATTTTGTAGAATGTACTAACAAAAATATAACTAGAATCTGATTGTTTGCAATAGGCAACATCTCCACTTTTTTAAACAGTTTAGTAAATAACTTGTTTGATATAATTATACATTTCTATATATTGGTACATTTTTGTTTTCTCTGGTTGAGTTCAATCATTTACAAAATAATTAGTAATCTATTTATTTTTATTCCTATTTTTGCTTTTCGTAATATATTTAAGTTTGATTAAAGTTTATAACACATGAACCATTCCATTCTATTTATTCAGCCCCATTGAGCATACTAATTACCAACATTTTATTAAACAATTTATTAATTAATTTTGTTGTGATTATATATTTTTACATTTTCATTTATGTGTGTGTATATGTATATATTTTTATCAATTATTCTAATATTAACCTTTTTTGGTCAGCGCTGTATATCGTTTTTATATCTAATTTGGACACTTAGAAAGGTCTTTTTCTACAGCAGCGACCTATCTTGAACTTTCTTATACATATTTCTTAGCATATTTCTTTTTTAACATTTTTCTTTGTGGTTTTCCAATACAGTGTAATAAGGAGCCCAGTGTAATGAGGGAGGAAACAGTGTATTGAAGGGAGCACAGTGTGATGAAACAAGTGCAGTGTGATGAAAGGGGAGCAGTATGATGATGAGGCAGACACATCTGTTATTTGTTGCTCTTATTGTTGTGATTTTATAGCTATATAGTGTTTTTCTGAAAATAAAGCAAAGAACAAACCTAACCTACTTGTATCCTAAAATACATTAATTTGTAAGACACACAGTAGTAGGGCACAGATCTACAGGAGTCTGGACTGGAGAGTAGGAGGAGTATGGACTAGAGAGGGAGAGGAGATGTGAATGGAGATGGGGTGGGGCCAGGATTAATCTATAAACCGCCCAAAAAATGTCTAGATCTGCTACTGGGTACAAGCATCAATTTAAATGCTTTCTTATTAGCATTGTCACTACATACATGAATTGTGACCATGATTCATCCCCATCTATTGCTGTCAATAATAAAAATGCACAGTACATATGATTTCTGAAAAATGTGGATACAGTTTATAGGTTTAACTGTCCTTCAACCTCTCCAGACTTGTTTTTTTGTGAGAGAAAAATCTACATTTAACTTCAGCCAACTTCATAAAGTAACTGTTACAATCCAATAATCTCACCCATCGATTCCTGAGTTACTAGAAAGCTTGTCATTTGCAAATATATTTACAAATTGGGATATTTCTGAAGTCTACAACTCAATCTACATTAGACCAGGAGATGAATGGAATAACACTTTCCAGACACCGCTATGGACATTATGAATATGTAGGACGTCCTTCAACTTTTGTAACATTTCAGCACTTTATTACTAATCTCCTACAAAAAAAATCAAAGTCATAATGTCTTTAGAATTATTAGAGACAAAGATATTCTTGCACACTCCATGGCAAAAGCAGACTGTCAACTCTGAGATTGTAGTACAACTTCCAGCTATTTCAGTATCTAATATTTCTGCTTATACAACATAGTCAGGGCATACTTTATTTTTAGGTTTTATTTTAGGTATTTAGTGTTGGAATTTCGAGCATTTAAAGACACGTTTTATTCACATAATTTCAATTTCCTTTGGAGTTGGAATAAATAGTCATTACCAACACTGTACCCTACAGGGTAGATATCTAATAAAGACTTTTCTTCAAATTTATTTTTCTTTTTTTTAAAAAAAAACCCCATATAGATTTATTGTTCTGTCTGTGTTATATCAATCTCTCCAAATTCGGTTTGTAAATGTTTGGAACTATAATAGGCAACAGGAAGTTTTAAGCTTCTAGATTGTATGCTATTATACAGAGTGTGTTTTGGGACACAGTGTAGTGTGCAAACACCTTATTTGCACTAGTCTGCAAAATGCAGCACAGACTGAGTGAGACAGCAGCTGGGAGTGACTTTACATTCCTAAACTGTAAAAAAAAAAAAAAGTTCAAACAAAGTTGTACCCCACAGGGCTGAAACTAGTAAGTAGGATGTCACTCTATCCAGTAGGCGATCTGTAGTGTATATTCCACCCCCCTCTGACTGAGCAGCCAGTCAGGGCGTGGTCACATTACTCACTCAGTGCCTTTCCGCTCATGTTATCCTGCTGACTAGAACTTCCAGTCAGAACAACCCTTTCTGTGACGTAACATCTTCTAAAGGGAAGGGGGGCTGCTCAGGTTACATTTATTTCTTCACAATGTCAATGTTACAGCTGGTGTCTAGTATCTGTTAGAAACAAAAGCTAGGAGTCCTTAAAAGTTGACTGTAACAGCAACTATGTCATCATAAAAATAGTGCACTAGGTTGGGGACAGGGTGGTTTCCCCAGCCCAATAGTGCATGATTGCCTCTTAATTGCTCTCAAGTACCATAGATGATGACAGATTATCATTTTATCAATCCATTTTGGAATTGTGGTGTTAAAATAATTGTGTGAGACTTTGCCCAGGTGGGGAATTGTCAGTGACAGAGAGTTTTTAAGACACACTGCAAGGTGTGTAAATTCAGTGGTTTAGAACCTATCGCTGAAATAATTTAAGATGCACCAAATTTTGTTTTTGATTTTACATAGAAATGATAGGTAAGGGACCCTTTTTTAAATAGGAAGAAACCCCAATAGTTGAAATTAATATATATCAAAGGCTGTGGATTATTTATTAATATTTATTTAGCACCAGCATACTCCGCAGCATAATTGGGAACAAACAGTGGTAAAGTAAGACTGACTATGAAACTGATTAAGAGGTACTACATATGGGAAAATAGGAGTTTGAGGTTAAGTGCCACAGGAGATGGTTCATCCAGATTGCAATGGGAAACGGTGATAAAAAGAAATAGTGAACTTGGGAGGTTATACTTCACAGCTGTAGTGAATAAAATATCAGGATAACACTGAACAATTAATTTTAACTTCATAATTCATATATGAACATTTCAGCTTTGGGGTTTAATGGTCCTTTAGCTATCAGAGATACATAATGGATGCAGGGCCGGATTAAGAAATTGTAGGCCTCCGGCTACGGGCCCCCATCCATTTACTGGTCCCCCGTCTCATAATGACACACAAGATCTCCTCATAATGAAATGTCCTCTCCAACCCAACTCCACCCCCCCTCCCCAATTTATAGACCTCTCCTCTTTGCTGCAGAAGGCTCTGGACGGCACCTCTGCTTCCTGACCTGTCAGTGCGGGCGCAGTGCTCTGCTTACTGAGGAGGTCTCATGAGACTATGACATAGAGTTGACCTCCTCAGTAAGTAGTGCACTGCACACCACGCCTGCACTGACGGAGAGCAGGGCAGCTAACAGAAACAGATTTGCTGTTAGCTGCCTAATGGGAATGGCCACATACAGTGACAGTTGGGGGTCGAGGGCAGAAAAGTCATCGTTATGAAAAAATAAAATAAAATTATAGACTGCATAAAAATCTGTCATAGGGCCCCATCAGCTACCTGAGGCCCCTGGGCTGTAGCCCAGAAAGCCTATTGAGTTAATCTGGCTCTGGATGGATGCCTGCATAGTGATAATATCAAGTAAACAGTATATTTCTGGAAATTATTGCAATGCGGTATATGTATTTCATGTATGTTCAGTTTTAAATGTTGGCACTGGCAAATCATTGAGATCACTGAAATCTGGTTGTTTGATCCAAACCCAGAAGTCTGGATCTGCGTGCAACAACCATGTGTGCCTATTAGGCTACAGATTTGGTAATTC
The DNA here is from genome assembly GCF_038048845.1 of Mixophyes fleayi. Classification (NCBI taxonomy): domain Eukaryota; kingdom Metazoa; phylum Chordata; class Amphibia; order Anura; family Limnodynastidae; genus Mixophyes; species Mixophyes fleayi. Next base: position 82,568,743 of record NC_134406.1, on the reverse strand, counting down.
AACAATCCTCATCATTGCTTATTTATAAAGCGCACAAGACACTCGGTTTCTGATTTCCTTAACAGACCTTTCCCCCTCTTGCATCATCACCTTTATCACCTACATGCTCACACCCACTACCTTAAACTCTCTGCTGTCCAACTCTGCCAAGCCTCCTCTTATCCGCAGAAATCTTAACTCTATTAATCTTTAACAGTTTTCCACCTCTCCAACACCTTCTCTCCTACATTCTTCTCCACTGATATGGCAGTACCCCATTTTCACCAAACCCTAGCAACAGGCTTCGATCAAGTGGCTCCACTGAATTTTTATACTACAAGTCAACTTTGATGTCAGCCGTTGAACACTAAAATAACATGAAATCTTCAAAAATTTCCTGTAAAGAAGAACGTCACACTTGCCTTCTGTGTTTACCTGCGTTACTGGCTCTCTCTCTTCCATTTTATCTTGAATATCCTCTCGCCAACTCAAACTGAATCTTTCAAAAATAGATTTAATAATATTCCCTTCTGCCAAAAGAAGTTACCTACCTGACATTTCTATTTCTGTTGACAACATGACCAGAAATTCCATCCTGTAAACTCTCTAGCTAGGTGTGATCCTTGACCCAAAACTATCCTTTGTTCCACACAGACGCTATATCTAAATTATGTTACATACATCTAAAAAACATTACCAGAATACGCACATTTCTTACACAAGACACTGCACCGGTCTTCCCAAAAACAGACTCTAATGCCTACGATCTACTTTGCACGGAGCGGCTAGATTGATTTTCTTTACAAATTGTTCTTCCTCTGCTGAACCACTCTGTCAGTCTCTACATTAGTTTTCTGTTTTTTACCAAATCCATTATAAAATACTTCTACTAACCTACAAGACCATCAACAAAACTACACCAACATACATCTCTTCACTTGCCTCTAAATATCTCTACATAACTCGACAACTTCGCTCTGTACAAGACCAGCGTCTCTCATCCACTCTCATTACATCCTCCCATTTCCGTTTACAGAATTTTTTTCGAGCTGCACCCACTCTATGGAATTCCCTCCCTCGCAAAACAAGACTTTCTTCTGGTCTAGAAACCTTCAGGCATTCTCTGAAAACCCACCTCTTCAGGCAAGCTTATAATATTCCTTAACCACTCTCTTAACCTCACAGGTTACCCTATTACCACACTTTACACAATTCACTCAAGATATTAACTCTCTAACCCCCTGACCAACATTGCTGTATGACTGGATCATATAGCCCACTAAGCACTTTTACCTTTATAATCTGGCTGGACCGAAATGCAGTATATTAACCTCATGTATCCAACTCCCATAGATTGTAAGCAGGCCCTTCTCACCTTTTTGTCTGTATTACCCAGTATTGTCTATTACTATGTATGTCCCAATTATAAAGCGCTATAGAATTTGCTGGTGCTAAATAAATAAATGATGATGATGATGACGATGAACACTGCAGTGTCGGACAGTTGGTATAAAAAAATCATGCAAAAAATATATCATACATAGAAACAGAATGAGTACATACAAGGTTTAAGGAGAAGGGAAGTAGACAAGAGATAGACGGTAGAAGAAGACTCTGGTCAGGCTGGGTAGAGCATTCTATAAGAGAGGAGATGCCTGTGAGAAGTTATGCAGGAAGGAGACGTGGTAATCAGAGAAGATGATAGGTGCAGATGAGATGCAGATTTAAGAGGGAGTGAGTGAGAGTATTTCTTAACAAGGTCAGAGATGTGTGAGGACTTTGAAGGTGAGATGCTTGAATTCTGGAGATTATGGGGATCTAGTGTTGGGATTTGTGAAGTGGTGCAGTGGATATGGAACAGCAAGAGAAGATTATCAGTCTTGTCACTGTATGGAATAGCTAGATAGGAGAAGGTTGCACTATTCAAGATGGAAGTTAATGAGAGAATGGGTTACGGGTTTGTTAACATCCTGAGTGAGATGTAAAAAAAGAGGATATTTTTGTAATGGAGGAAGTCAGAGTTGGAGCATACGTTTTTTCATTGGTGGTCTGTCTTAGAGCAGGTGGGGTTTGGATGACCAGGGACAATGTGACGAGGATGGAACTGTGTCATTTAGGGCTGCAGTGAGTGTAGTTCTGTATAAAGTGACTGCTGCATAAGGGCAGGACAGGATAGTAATAAGAGAGAGGAGTGGTACGAGTGAAGTTAAAAGAAGGGAGTTGAGTGCATTTAGGTGCAAGATGAGGAAGACAAGATGAGGCAGAAGGAATGGAAATTGTGGTTGGAGCAGGGGTTGATCTAGATAATTGGTGTACCCGGGGCGATTTAGGGGGGGGGGGGTAATTTAGGCCCCGCCCCCTTTCTGACTTCTGAGGCTGCCGGCAGCTGCACACTATGTGCAGGTCCGCTCGGCAGTGACAGTGTGCTGCCCGGCTGCTCTGATTGTGTTTCAGAGCAGCCGGGCAGCACACTGTCACTGCCGAGCAGACCTCCACATAGTGTGCAGCCGTTGGCAGCAAGCCCCTGCTGGGTGGGGCTATTGCCCCGATCGCCCCCCCCCCTGGATCCGCCACTGGGTTGGAGAATGGGTAGGACGTGTTGGATAAGCTGTAGATGGAACAGAGACATGATCCAGGGAGTGTCCATCATGATGGGTGGGAGATGACATCCATTGGGAGAGACCAAGGGATAAAATAAGAGGAGTTTACAGGTGGCAGTGGCAGTAGGATTGTTTAGGTGTATGGTGAGAGTGTGTAGGTAAGTAAACGGAACATTAGAGAGCCAGGCTGCAAACTTGTCAAGGTATTTAAATGACTGCAATGCAAACGTGGAGCTGATGGAAGAGACGGTTGGTATGGACATCATAGGAGAAGAAAGGGAGGGAAAGGTACTGGGAGCATGACATGGAAGAAGCAGCCTTGGATGAGTAGGAAGTCTACTCCAACTCATTATTGGTAACCAGATTGTGGAGTGCAGGTAAGAGAAAGCACCCCCAACCTCCATATGAGCTGCAGGGGAAGCAGTGTCAGAGAGCAATGTTTTAGTAATGTCCAAGAGGCTGAATGAACTAAGAAAAAATAGGTCATAGAATGATGTAATTTTATTGCAGACAGATCTAGTTTGCCCAGGTAAAGTGGAGTGAGAAAAGCAGAGAGATGTGAATGTGGATAAAAGGTTTGGAGGCACGTGGTGGGTGGGAAATTATGGGGTGGAAGGAGAAGTGAGAGTGAATAGTAGAGATTGTACTGGTACAGGGATGGATGAGATGTCAACAGCAGCCAGGAGGAGGGGCTCACTCTGCAGGATCAGCACAGCTTAGGCAAGAATGATGGAGTGGGGCTTAATGGTGTGCATGATGGGGGTTAATGATGTGTCTGTGGGGGAAGCATGATAAATGTTTTATTATAATGTATGTATTTTATACTGCGTGATCTGTGGTATGTACTTTGTTCACTTATTGCCCGGTTTTGAATATTTCATGTACTTATATATTTTCCAAACAGGTCGCAACATTCCAGAATGCATACAAGAATCCAGTATCAGGTTGTGAAATACATGGTAGGTGACAACATCATCATTATTATCTTTTTATATAGTGCCACTAATTCCGCAGTGCTGTACAGAGAAGTAATTCACAGAGAACTCAGCCCCATTGGAGCTTACAGTCTAAATTCCCTAACACACAGAGGGGCATATTTAACAAATAATGATACTTACCATTAAAAAAATGTCCCTCTGTGTCCCCCGCATATTTAAGAAGGGTGCATCGCGATATCTGCTGCTTTGCATTCCTTTTCGTTTTTGGGAGCAGTCACCATTCTACAGTATGGTGATTGCTCCCATCCGCAATCTAACAAGTTCCGAAAAAAAGTTTTTTTCGGTAACTTGTCTTGATAATGTATGCCAGCTGCTGGCATACATTATCATAAAATAAAAATTTCAGTACTTTCAGCTCTGCTCCGAAGAGCAGAGCTGGACAGCTGGAGGCATGTGATCCAGTGGAGGGATCACATGATCTTCCCTGTCACGCACCGCTCTGTCTCTGCTACTATAGTTACAGAGACAGAGCGAGATATTTGTGCGTATATGCAGTTCTTCGCTCTGCACATGCACAATTGCTGTAAGAAGAGAAGAACAGGACCTGGACTAGATCCATGAACATCGCGTTCCGAAGAGGTGGGGTAAGTATGATTTTTTTTATCATAGAAACAGCAGTTTATCGGAACTGCTGTTTCTGTGCTGGGTTGTACATAAATTTGAGAAATAGTTCAATCCTTATAATTGCGATAAGGATTGAAAACTATTTTTCACTTTATGTGAATATTGATAAATGTGCCCTGGAGAGAGAGAGAGAGACACTAGTCAATTTTGATAACAGCCACTTAACCTACTTGTATGTTTTTGGAGTTTGGGAGGAAACCAGAGCACCCGGAGGAAACCCACGCAAACACAGAGAGAACATACAAACTCCACACAGATAAGGGCATGGTCGGGAATTGAACTCATGACTCCAGGGCTATGAGGCAGAAGTGCTAACCACTAGGCCAGTGGGCTGCCCAACAACACTGTTTTAATACATAATGGTGGAGATTCAGGAATATTGCAGCTGCGCATTTTTACTAGTACGGTAAAAATATACACTCATTTTTATTTGCACCTCCATGGGGCGCAAGCAAAAAATCATATATTTCAGTAAAAAAATACACACGTGGTGTCTCCACGGCCGTTGCAGAGACACATGGAGTGTATTTTGTTCTAATTGAATCACCCCAATATGTCATTTTTAAAGTGACTGAGCCACGCCCCATGTTGACTATGTCCACAAAACTGTGACCTCGCCCCCTTCGGCGCTGCACACAGCCCTTTCCCTTCTCATCTATGGAGGGGGTGGGGTGCCAAAAGCTTGTCGGCTCTGCCCATATGTTGGCCACTCAAAGGACCAAGTAAACACTACCAGCATCTCTAATTTATATGTATATACAAATCTCCATATGGCAACACTGTTGTCTAATTCTCAATTGCCCAACGTGTGTGGAATACATTTGACTATAGAGGAACAAGTTTTTTTAAATCTATTCCACAAACTATTTGACTCATTCCGCCTCAATATTTTGTATGTTTTGGCAGAGGAATTTGGCCTTATGTGTTCCAAGTCCTGCCCCAGCCACAACACATAGTAAAATGAATAAATTCAGTAATATGAAAATGTACAAATACAGTGCGGAATAGCAGTCTCCGAAAGCAGAAGTGGAAAATGGCACCTCTGCAATACGGCTTGTTCTCCTGTGAAACTCAAGTCATGTGAAATTTCACTCAGCAACTCTGTCCCCTCTCTAAGTGATTGCATAAAATAAACACAAACTCTCTGGCTTGGGCTCTATGTTTCTATTCTGTGATTTATATTTATGCATCTACCGAAATAATTAATACAACAGATTGCATTATGCTTGTTTGTTCTGCCTTTACCTTGTAGAGGATCTTTGCTATGGAAGCACAGCAGTGATTTTGCTTCTGCAGCTTCCGTTTCTAAAGAAAAATAAATACACAATCACTTCATGACTTGTGTTTGAATATACTCATGGTGTGTTGAGGTGTATGTCTCTTTAAACAAAGTCTGGAATTAGCTATTGTAGAGAAATAGGAAGCTGGCAGTTCTGGCACAAAATACTGCCCTTGTTTCCATTAATATGTTGAACTGAGAGCGAAATCAGTCTCTTCTCCTTCCTGTGTACAATAACATAGCAGGAAGTAGCTGCAGCCAGATGTCTACAGTGTAAGAGTGTTGGCATACAATAATACAGAGAGATTTCTGGCATGTTGAACGCATATGTACAAGCACAATCGTGTCCTTAAAATCCATTATTGTCCTCTAACCAGAACTTGAATGGCTGTTGCTATATGATCCTGTTACCAGTTACACTTGAGCTAATAATGCAGTTTACAAAGAGTGATGGAAGCCTACATCCTTTTGTGTAATTATTGTGGAATAACACTATCATGTTTGCATTTGAGTCAGCTAATAGTGTTACAGTGTTCAACATATAAAAATAACTGACAAAAAGTATTGATTCTCCTCAACAAACATATTTGCATCCAATTGACTTTAAAGGGCTTTAGATTGAAAAGTAGCTGGTTTACAGTGATTCACAAACAATATATATTTGTAGATCTATATTTCTTGAATAAAATAAAGTTCTCTTAATGTGTAAGCTTCATTTAGAATTTAGTGCTTGCAATAATAAGCATGCATTGCGTTCATTTTTTTTTACTCTGACTCGGTCTCTTGGTGGCACTATTTTGTGGATAAATCATTTTAATTCAGCATACACTTAAAATTACATCCCCCGCTTTTATTAGTAAATGCAAATATCTATAAGGTGTCCTTGTGGCTTTATCTGCCTCTGTATACACTGATGATTTAGATAACTATTCTAGTACCAAATAAGAGTGTATTTTGCTTGTATAACTGTCAAGTTACAATGGCACCTTATTATTAGATATTAATAGGGTCTTCTTGAAAACGTCTGTATTATAAAATAGCATTGCTTTACAAAGCCATAAAAATGAAATGGATTTTATCCTCATTTAAGGCACTGAGAGCAGAAGTATGCAATTTGCTCCTCATATGTGCCTTTTAACCAATTATACATCCAAAATACTGGTCAATAGCAAATCTACAGCCAAAAATGTAAAAGCCAAGAGTCAAACTTGTGTAAGGCTTCCTGAACAGTCCTTAATAGGAATAGCTTTTGTATAGTTGTTTTATAGCCTCTAGAACCCAAAAAGCATCGGATAGTTGTTATAGATTTAGCAAATGCATCTGCACAGATGCAGCAGGAGATAAATCAATCTCCTACATGTGAATGAATGCAAGATACAATGCTTGGCAATGAAACATAGCAAGGAAAATCAAATACACAAGCTGTTTTCATGAAACATTGACATAGAAGGTCTACAAATCACACAATAAATCATAACTCAAATGTATACCAGTATTATTGAGCTGGGCAGTGAGGTATTGTAGAATATACACTATAGGAGGTCACACAAGTAAATTGATTCAAATGTCTATAGTGCTTTGCTTTGATACCCAATACATGGATTGGCTTGGATTAGATATAACGAGTATATGATAGATTGACAGATAAACTTTCTCTTAAAAATTATATATATATATTTTGTAATATATATATATATATATATATATATATATATATATATATATATATATATATATATATAAAATTTGTGTAAAATGCATTTTATAACACATTCCGGAGTCATTTGCAATTTTAAGGGACCATGATGATTATACCAGCCCTGCAATGGAACTGGTTGTTATGGCCTTTTGGTCTGACAAATGTGCATAGTGAAGGAAAAAGACACAGGTTGTGAAACTGAAAACCACAATCTGTAAATCACTTAGCTGGAGTAAGAGTCACTGATTACAGCTCATATGTTTTAGTCTGTCTTGTGAAAGAATAAACAGTACATTTCATTACAAATGTCTTATTCTGGCCTCTAGTCATCTCTGTGATGTGCATTTTTAGAGGGGGTTGTATTTAACAAAGGTGCAAGTTAACATCTGTAAACATGTTGTTATAGCGTGTAGTTAATAAGCAGACCCAAAATACTACATCATGAAATAATAAATAGTAATTTTAACAAAGACGGCTCTCTTCACTGGCATTTGTTTTACCAACTTATCTTTTTGAGTGCATTGCGCTTAGTTACTATTGCACGAAGGCATATGTAGGCGCTATATACGCTATCTGATAATATGCATGGAATTGCAGTAAAATCATGGCGCTATTAACTGCTTCTTAATTGGCTTTTACAAGATTCGAATGGCTTTCGCTGCCTATATGTTAATACTATATTCTATTATCTGACGGCTACGTTCAAAGGCATAATATTACTGTTTCAAAATAAGTGGTAACTAGAGAAAAGTTTGGCCGGGTTTGTGGAGGGTTAATACTCTCCCCACCCCCTCCCTCTTTGTTTCTGGCTCTGCCTTCCTCTAGCTCCACATTCCAACCCCGGGGAAAAGGTGCGTAGGCCCTATCACCAGACTAGGATCACTCCGCGTTACCCGATCCACACAATGAGGGCAGTGGAGAATCCTCCTCCGCCCTTCACCTGGGAGCAAATCTCGGGGAACACGGGTTATTTAGTAGACGTCACTGAAACCAACGACAGTATTCAAATTTCTTTAATTCAATAGTATCGTGTCCCGTTTGCTATTTAAAATACTCTAAATTGTCATCCATTTGCTATCATGCAAAAATGTCTAATTTACTGTATTAACACGGTTTCCCTGTCTCCTTTCTGCAGTTCTGTGCCTGAACACATACCGAACCTTTAAAGAGGAACACAATGCCGCTCAGATGAAAGGACAGGGCATATGTAGCGTTACTCATGGGCATTTTTGTAGCTTCCTGTGGTCTCTTACTATAAAACATTTCCAGTACTGTCTACAGATAACATAGCATCAGCAGCACCAGAAAACAAGGATAGGCGGGACTATTTTTGTATCACTCCGCCCCCTCCTTTCCTTGTTTTATTTTTCCCTCCCGCTGCGTGCTGAGGCTGGCGGAAGGATACATACAGGCCTGGAGAGCCGTCCTGGTATAAAACCACAGTGTGCGGCGCCATTTTAAGCCTCTGTGTTGCGTTGTGAGGAGGGAGCTGTGGATAGTGTGCGGCTGATCGAGGAGCCACGGGAAGAAAAATTACTACACCGGGATTAAGCAAAACATTCCAGTGATATTAAAGTACCGCTGTGGTACCGCACCGCACGTAACGTCACTCCTGAAGGTGGGACGGGGATTACGGATATCGGGGGTTGGTGGTGGAGGAGGAGGAGGAGGAGGCCAACACCGGACGACGTTGTGATACCAGGTCCCGGGCACGCCGAGCATACGGTACGTACAGTCCTCATGTGAATCACATGTGACATAACATGGGTTCTCGTATGTGCTGCCTCCCTGAGGATGTGGCTACAGATCTCCTGGTCTTAAACCTTCTATGTTTGTAGGGTGTGGATTGTGTCGGTTTCCCAGCCTGGCACCTGTGTTGTGCTCTATGAGGGCTTGGACTTGTGTATATATCCGTGTGGTTTTCTGTCCAGGGATCTCCAGACATCACCTCTGGTAATGTTATACATGTGTATGATGTGTAACTAGGTATTAGTTCACTGCCTGTTTCAGCTGTTCTGTCCCAGAAACCTACAGGATGGGGCACGCTACTGCTTTATTTGGGAACAATGTGAATGGTGTTTTATGAATGGTAGTAAAACTGAGATTTTACTAGGTTTTAAGGTAACTTACCCGAAATCTACTCAAGTGGGTTATATCCTCTATAAACATAACTAGTATTTTATTAGTCTGCTCTCCTGATCACATCTATTTAACTTCTGGTTACTCACATACTGTCTTGCATAGCTTCTGGCTTCATTTTCAGAAGCCACAAGGCGTATTCATGTACGTGTTTATATCTTTTAAAAAAATATAAGTATATTTTTGAAAGCAATAAGGTTCTGAATTTGTCTTATGGGAAAAGTGCTCTTTATCAGTGAACTAAGTGCAACATTTTCTAAGCAGCTATGCAGGTGGTAGGTACTTCTCACACCATTAATAGTGCATTGAAGCTCTAGCTGTAGGTATCTAATGCTTGAAACTGATTACCCTTGCCTATTGTCTATACACTTGAAACATGAGCTCCCTCATGAAACTCCTGTAGTTCTTTTAAAATGGCTTTATCTTGGGCGGAGGTGCAGACAAGTCAGGATTTCCCTCCCCCTTCCCTTATACAGAGTTCCTTTTCCCTCAGACTGCTACAATGAATACTCAAGTTTCTTTCTCTGAAATTCCTGATTATGTGCATGCCTTTGTTTATCAACAAACATGTTGGTAGAGGAAGCTGAATAAATGTTTTCTGTTATCATAACCCTAGTTAAGTGGACTCAGAAGTTCAGTTTATGGCATACTGTTCTAATGCATACTTTACATCTGCACGTACCAGCCGTTTAAAAACACAAACATATATTCTCTGGTGTTTAATGCTGTCAAAGTAGTATCCATATTGACTTGGTTTTCATGTAGCATGATATAGTAAAGGTTACAGCTGTTTCTTTTTAATTTGGGCTAATGCATTGCAGTTCCATCTAGGGATAAGTACCTCTTTGTATGTTGTGGGCTGCTTTACAGGTATATAATGCTTCACTTTGAAGGGGGGCTACTAAAAATCATAGCTCCAAAGCAGTAGAATAAAATGTACTTTAAATCCAAGTACACTAACTTTTTTTATTGTAGAAGACTCTGGCTCTTTTAAATATCAAGGGTGGTCTTGCTTGCATACATTTTTCCTCTCCCTCCCAGAAGTATGTGAGTACTGATTGGATGAAAGACTAAGCAGGAATGTGACAGTCCCAGGGAGGAAATGGTTTTTTGCTCTGAAGGAACAGAAGGCTTGTGTATCTCTTGCATTTGTTGAGCCAGTTTGCAGTAACCTATAATAAACATAAGTGCCTGGCAGAGATGCCAGAATCTAGCTTTTTACAGCTGTCGGGGATTTTTTTTTTTCCTCATTCAAAACTTAAAGATCAAAAACTTTCATAAGAAATTAATGGATTATCCCATTTCTAATACTACTTTTAAAATAAAATGTCAGTAAGAATCATGGAAATTTAGATTTTGTTCTGCATGTTTGATTATTAAAATCTTGGAAAACGTAAGAGGCGGCTATTTTAAACAAGGCTGTTGTACACTTAATGACTTTTTAATTGACTTTGACTGAATGCTTAAGGACAATCTATATGGTTTAAATATCTAATCAATTTTAACTTTAAAATTGCCTCTTTCAGAATGTATTAAAGTTGTTGGTGCTTCCAGCAAAGCATTCTAACATTTTAATATATTTTAACCACTTGGTAGGATGACTGACTGCAAGACAAGCTACTTTCAACTTGGTTACATTCTGCAGCATTGAAAAGTGCTTATGTGAGCAAATGTGAAATTCCTCCCCTAGCTGCTGAATATATGGATACTCAATGCCTTATTGTGCATATTTTATCCACAACATTTCTGAAGTCAGAGTATTGTCAGTTGTGAAAAATAGACCAGATGTAGACACTTTGTTGCTTTAGTCAACTTATTACAAGAGTAATATTATGCAGCCTATCTCTGCAAATATTTAATTAGATGTTTTTTATTTAGCTTACCTCCTGACCTAAACATTATATTAGTTAAACTTAATGTGTTTTTATTTACATCAACTTTCTTGACATGCTGTAAACATTGTAACTTAAGTCCCTTTTAACTTGGCAGTTTGATAGGTAGTACAATTACAGACATTTCATTTTAAAGAACATTAAAAAGAATATAACTTTCATATTTACGACAGTTTGTAAAACAAGTTATGGTGTTTCTATGCCTGCATGTTCTCTCTATTTTTATTTAAAGTTTGTGATTTTTAGATGCAGGATTATTGTTGTCGGCACATGTTTCGTAACAAAATAATATTCTTGCAACACTTCTGGTGACAGTGCTGAACTTTCCTCAATTGTGAGGTATAATCTTCTATCCATAAATGCTTTTAATGTAGAAATTGGATGTCTTGTGGCTAGCTAGGGAAGAATGTTGTTTTTGTTAATGGGGAAGGGGGATTATGAATAAATGGTTGGCTCAAAGGACCTATGTCAGTAATTTTCAGTTTATTAAGAACTTTCATGGCTGCCATTTCTGGTGCTAACCTGATCTTTTTAGGGACACCTTTTTAAGGTGATAAAACAGATGGATATTTGAACACACTGATATCTTGTGTTTAAACCTCTTTTGGTAATCTTCCACATTTAGTAGGGGCTCTGAAGCTCGCTCACACCTAGTACTGTACTCGATGGTTTCGCCTAATATCTGCAGCTAGGTTTTTCATACAACTGTTTGGTTCATTGGCAATAATGCATTCAGGTCTGTCAGCTTCTCTTGCATTTGAGTTGGATGTTGCTAGGGTTGGGTATCTTGAACGGCTTTGTTCTGGCCTTGAAACCCTAATGGGTCTACTTATTTTAACTTTAATTCTTTAACTGGTCTTGTGTAGGAAAATAAAATGCAATATAACATGGGCTTGAATGCTCTGAAAAATTGACTTGAGTATTGTGCTGGAATTTTTTTGAACATGTCCATGATGGGCATGATGTACTAAAGCTAACAATTCTATAATCTGTCTATTGCATGTCATTGACACTTTAGCTTGCATTTATTTGGTAATGCTTATGAATATCAGGGCTTTATGATTTTGCAAGTTGCTATTGAACACTTGCAGATATGTGACAAAATGCTGTACAGTGCCTCCTTATCTGCAAAATGTACAAATTGGTTGTCCATCCCCTGAGAGCTCCATCATTACCCAATAATTGTTTCACTCTACTGTGATGTCCATAAAAATTTGGATTCCCTGTGGGGGGGTGGCAGGCTGTGGCAAGTACATCATGCACAAAAATCTTAGATGGGGCAGTACATAAACATCTGTTGGGTTTAAAACCACTATTTCAGATTTTCCAATTTCATGGGAGCGAAGCATGCTGGTTGGTGAAGGTAGAATATTAACCCAGGCTCCTGTAGAACAGTGAGTTGCCAAGTGACTACCAAATGTAGCTTGTGCTCAACAGTAACACTAAAGGCCCTGTTTTGCCGATATTGGCTCCATTTAAAATATCAAGTGTTTTAAAATGGGATTTCTAAAAAATCTTAATTCAAGCAAGACTTCAAGACACATTTTGATTGCTATACATTGAAACCTAGTTATTATAGAAAATAAAATGGCTTGTGCGCATGAGCAACCTTAAACACTGCTAATGATGGGCTGTGTACCCAGTGAACATGGATACAGGTCTGTCCTTTTCTAAGCTATGCAGACCTAGGTCTTTGAGTAGCTGAAATTATGCAGTAGTCCATAATTGGACATTTTTAAAGTGCTTGGTCAATGCATGTGCTACATTTTGCAATGTAATGTTATTGAAATCCTGCATTACCACAAACCAAAAACAGTGGCAAATTAGTCAATCTAGGTAGTGGAAGTCTTCATACTATAGTAAAGATTCTAAAAGTTCCACTTTCTGCTTATACTATGAATCAATATTCACAAGTTTTCAACTTTAGTGCTAAATAAAGAGCTTCAGTAGTACTTTTAAAGGGATACAACCTGAAAATATCCTTGTAGAACAAGGGTTTGTGTTTTTGTAACTTTGAAGTTGGCACTTGTTCTGGAAATACTGAATCTTACTGCCTGCTATCATTTTGTGAAGATCCATTCAACCTCCATTAAAAGCTGCATCCCCCATCCAACTATGTGTTGCAAACCCTTATCACACTGACAAGTTTTAGATTACATTTTTTCCCATTGTCAAATGATGTGCACTTATAAGTATCATTACCACTCTAGAATATCTCAGCGGTCTTTATAATTTCACATATTTTAAAATATTATGTAGTCTTCAAGTGGAGCTCATTTTAAATTCACATGTTAAATGTGTTTAGTTCTGTCACATCCCTATACAATAAGCTTATATTTTACGGTTTAAGTGATAATACTACTTGTATAAAAAATGTGTTCAATGTATAGCCACATGCAAACCTCAGTGTGACTTAAATCACATGTTATGTTGTAGCTCTGGTCAACAGTTCTGGGGGGAGGGGATTCTTCTAGATGTGTGAAAGGAAAAGCCTTTGGCTACTGCCTTGACTACAATCCTGGTGTTAACATTTGGTGTTGGTCTCAGTCAGATTGCAGCAAAAAGTGTGCCAACTGTTCCATTGCATCAGGTGCAAATTAAGGTTTTGGTTCTTTTTGTCGGTCTGCAGCCTGCCTTCATGCTTGTCTTGCTGAAATGCAAAGTACCCATATAGCAGAGTACTTTGGGTTTCAAGGTAGCATAGAGTATCCATTTTATTGTATTTTGTCTGGTGCTAATAAACTACAGCAAATCTCAATTTATAAATTGTCTATAAAACAAGACTTATTTGAATTCCTTGAAGTGTACTTCAAGGAAGTATAAGTGTAGAGTAGTGCAAAAGTGAAAATGCAAAGAAAGTTTCACTAACTTGAAATGTCCCTAACATGTGAAGTTTGTTAAATTCCTCAAAACTACCCAAAGGTTATTAAATAAACTGGTATACTTTAATGATCAAGCTCATTCATTAAAGTATGGTTACACAGTAGATGGCATTGCTGCTTCAGTGCTGATGTCATGGCTTTGATTTTGCCCAGGGCCCTATTTGTATTGCGTTTGTGTTTTCCTTCAAAGACATGCTGGTAGGTTAATTGGCTTCTGATTACACTAACCCTAGGGTACCAGTGTCTGTGTGGTACGGACCATAGATGTCGTATGCTCTACTGGGGCAGGCACTGATGTCAGTGATTAAATATTCTCTGTAAATGTGCTGCATAATATGTAGGAGCTATAGAAATAACACTTACACCAAGGGCGAGTGAAAAAATAGGCTCTTCAGAAATTGTTACAACCACCTCTCCATAAGCTTTCATTTAACATGTTTGGCTTCATTGCAATGGTTTGTGCACTGCAATTTGACAAATGGGTTAGTTGACGGAAGTCGAATATCTATGGAAAGATATGCTGCATAGTTGCCTAGTTCTATCCATGCTTTCTGCCTTTACCTTGCTAAAGCATACTCCTGTAAAGCAGTGTGAATTTGTTGCAAAATGAGAACTTGGTTAATCCATTTTTATCTGCAAAAGAAATTTAGTTTATTCATAATCTATGCAAATCGCTGCTTGTTTTGGCCCAGAGTCCTGATTCCCATCTGAATGGGGTTCAGATGACCATATCTGACAGTGTATCAGGTTGTCAAACCACGCTAAGTCAGTTTTGTCTGTATAATTGCTGATGTGGTCATATCTGGTTGCTGGGTGGCCAGACTGAGCATCTGTGTTTACACTTTTTAGTCCTAGTTTGTCACTTTTACTATACCACAAACAATCCACTTATCTCAATCTAGCTGATAGTTTTGTCTATAGCTAAATAAATGAGCATGTGACTTCAGTGAGAGTCCTAGACGCACTTTAGTGCATATATACATAGCATTTGAGTTGTTTTAAAGGGAATACAAATTAAACTGCTGTAGAAATGGCACCACATAGTGATCCAGCTAGAGGCAGTAATGTAATAAGTGGATTAGAAATGATCTCTAGAATGTTCACCATGTATCTCGCTGTTATCAGGTTGACTCCACAGGGCCACAGCATGTAAACCAATGGCTTTCTAGGCTGCACCCATGTTAATGTCTTTTGTTTGTTTAAAGTTTCTAATGTACTACTTGTTTTTGTTTTTCTTTTTTTAGACTTGTAAAGCACAGCAGTATTCTTGAAGACTGTAACATGGCAACTCAAGGTAAAAATGTTTGTTTATACACACTATTGGTATACCCTAGGTTTCAGCTTGTCAAATTTCTTTAGCCACATACATTTTTGTAGGCTTATGAATAGTAACAAATGTTTTTATTGTTTAGAGACATTGTATAATTTCAGATTTAACAAGTATGCAAAGATTTCCCAGATTTGAAGCTGTTTACATTTCATAGTTTGCCTTTTTAATGTCATATAATTTGACCATGTGATCATTGTAAAACAAATGTTACCATCTTTGCTTGCTGGAACTATACACTTGGTCTCATAGGCCATAGAGCCTGCAATGTTGTGTATGCCAGTTGTTCATTATTAAAATATTGTCTGAAATGCTTCAAGTCTCTAAGAAACCTGTAGGACGTACAACTTTATCTGGCCCAGATATAATGCTGCAACTTTTCATTGCCTGTTTCTCTTGCAGCTGACTTAATGGAGTTGGACATGGCAATGGAACCAGATCGGAAGGCTGCAGTCAGCCACTGGCAGCAACAGTCTTATCTGGATTCTGGTATTCATTCTGGAGCCACAACAACTGCTCCGTCTTTGAGTGGTAAAGGAAATCCAGATGATGAAGATGTGGATACATCCCAAGTACTGTATGAATGGGAGCAAGGCTTCTCTCAGCCTTTCACTCAAGATCAAGTGGCAGGTACAGAGCCATCTAAAGAGCATGTACTTTCAAACACTTAATTTTGCTGAGGGTTGGCTACTCTAACAAACCAGTTTTTTGTTTTTAGATATTGATGGGCAATTTGCAATGACCAGAGCCCAGAGAGTGCGTGCTGCCATGTTTCCTGAAACACTAGATGAAGGCATGCAAATTCCATCAACACAGTTTGATTCTGCTCATCCTACAAATGTGCAGCGCTTGGCTGAACCGTCACAGATGCTAAAACATGCTGTGGTCAACTTGATAAACTACCAAGATGATGCTGAACTGGCTACTCGTGCTATCCCTGAGCTGACAAAGTTACTCAACGATGAGGACCAGGTACATTCAAAACGGCATGAACCACCTGTGAAATCTTGTCTCATTTATTGAAGATTTGAACATTGTGATCAGAAGTTACGTGCCATCTCTAAGTACTAGAAAGTAATACTTTCTGGATTACAGAGACTTATACAGTGTTTGGTTGGAATGGAGATTCCGATGCAAGCTTAGCCAATTTTTTTATATGTATGCTTTGTTTAAGCAGGGCTCTGGTGGTGTAAGTGGTTTTTCTTTTTTTCTCTTTAGGTTGTGGTCAACAAAGCCGCGGTCATGGTTCATCAGCTGTCTAAGAAGGAAGCATCCCGCCACGCTATTATGCGTTCTCCACAGATGGTTTCTGCAATTGTTCGAACAATGCAGAACACTAATGATGTTGAAACTGCACGTTGTACCGCGGGAACTCTTCACAACCTTTCTCACCATCGTGAGGGCTTGTTGGCAATCTTCAAATCTGGAGGCATTCCTGCTTTGGTTAAAATGCTTGGGTATGTTTTTGTTTGCCC
This sequence comes from Mixophyes fleayi, assembly GCF_038048845.1. Classification (NCBI taxonomy): domain Eukaryota; kingdom Metazoa; phylum Chordata; class Amphibia; order Anura; family Limnodynastidae; genus Mixophyes; species Mixophyes fleayi. Next base: position 82,551,849 of record NC_134406.1, on the reverse strand, counting down.
CTCAAATTGACATGCAAAATGTTAACTCCTCAGTTGAAGGCCACCACAAAAGGTGTCAAACTTTCATAAAATTCTAACATAATTGTTTTAATAAATGTGTATTGTCTGACAGCATGCCTCATTATGAAAGGTACACTGGGTTTTCTGTTAACACATTTAAACCGGTTAGTAACTTCACGGTTTGCAAGCTTGGTGAGTAAACTAGTGGTGCATTTGTCTTGTCTACAGGTTTAAAACCATTCATGTCAGTCTTAAAGTAAAAGAGCTCTGCAAACAGTGTGGTTTAACAGTAACTGGGTTAACAGTTGAAGTGGTTATATTGTGTATACTCTTGGTTTGCCTGACAGACTGTTAATCAAATCTCGCTGTCTTTTTAGGTCACCTGTGGACTCTGTGCTATTCTACGCAATCACAACACTGCACAATCTTCTCTTGCATCAAGAAGGAGCAAAAATGGCTGTCCGTTTGGCTGGTGGATTACAGAAAATGGTTGCTTTGCTGAATAAAACAAATGTCAAATTTCTAGCTATCACTACAGATTGTCTCCAAATATTGGCCTATGGAAACCAAGAAAGCAAGGTATGCTGCATCACTAATCTTGACTTACAGTAGTCTAAGGCAGGATGTCAGACAAAACTAACAACTTCAATTGCTCAGTATATGCTTTTACTGTACTTTCAATGTGTTCATTGCAAAACAGCACATTAAAATAAGGTCAGTCAATGTTGCCCTTTCCACCATTGTATCCATAAGTTGTCTAAGGGAATTCAGTTGGCCCTACTATTACCATTAATACAGTAATTTTATTGCAGATGTCTGCTAGTTTCAGCAGTAACACGCCCAAGTGAACCCTCTCTAAATGTCCTAATACAATACACTTGTGTATTATACAATGACCCTTCCTCATTGAATCTAAAAGCGCACATTCTGGCGACAATGATGTAGATATTAATTTATTTATTTTTTTATATGAGCAATCTGTTCCATAGTTTTTCAGTTAACATTCTGACTTAATTCACTTGTTTCACCTCCCTTTTACTTTTCATACTAGTTAGCAGCAACAAATAACTTAGTGAGGCATAAGCCACAAGTTTATCTGAATTGTGCTGCAGTATCTTTATTTCTGCTTCAGTTTTGGCAAAAAATCTGCCATTTATGTGGATAGTAGCTCTTTTAGAAATTTTACATTTTCCCTCTGCTCTCTAGTTGATTATCCTTGCAAGCGGTGGACCTCAGGCATTGGTGACCATAATGAGGACTTACAGTTATGAGAAACTTCTGTGGACAACAAGTCGTGTGCTGAAGGTTCTGTCAGTCTGCTCCAGTAATAAGCCTGCTATTGTAGAAGCTGGTAAGTTGTGTACAGATGCTGTACATGTGCTGTGATGGGAGGGTATTTTTAAAGCTACATAGACTAAATGCATGTTTTAATAGACTTGGAAGATGGTTCCCTATTACAAGCTATACTTTCTACATAGAGAATTAAACATAATGCATATTTCATACAACACTTACTCTGTGGAATTCGATTTGCTACCAATAGTAAACAGCAGGTCCCTTTTTTTTTTTTTTAAATGTTGCAGTGAGGGTATTTAAATTGTACAGTATCTTTGTTTATGCTAAGACTAGAGTTTTCATTGACTGTTTAGTAGTCCAGACCCCATGTGGCAGTACATGTTGGCTTAAACCATTTTGTGTTGCTTGGTACAGAGGTGCTCAAGAGCAACCAACAGTTCAGTTTCTTTATTCATGCTCAGATGAATTAATGTATTTTCTGGATCTGTAATTATTCCATCTGTTTCCGCATACACCCTGAAAACATGACCAGTTAGGTCTGGGTTTGAGCACCTCTAGCTTGGTAGATATTCCTCTAATTCTAGGTAGCATATCACTTCATGTACACTTCCGTAACTGTCCTTGAAACAAGTTTGGTTTGCCTTTTAAGCTATACCAAATGTGTTTAATGTTACTCTTATCCTATGAAATGGCTGCTATATAATTTATTGTCCTTTAGGTGGCATGCAAGCTTTGGGGTTGCACCTCACAGACCAGAGCCAGCGCCTGGTTCAGAATTGTCTTTGGACTTTGAGGAATCTCTCAGATGCTGCAACCAAGCAGGTAAATTATAATTCCTTATCTAACCTTGTGTTTTGTGTTAAGCCCCACGCCCTCTTGGTAGTAAACTATTACTCTTTCTATATTTCAGGAGGGAATGGAAGGCCTTCTAGGAACCTTGGTTCAGCTTCTTGGCTCTGATGATATTAATGTTGTAACTTGTGCAGCTGGCATACTGTCCAATCTCACATGCAACAACTACAAAAACAAGATGATGGTTTGTCAAGTTGGTGGTATTGAAGCACTGGTGCGCACAGTTCTACGTGCTGGTGATAGAGAAGACATCACAGAGCCTGCTATATGTGCACTTCGTCACCTTACCAGCAGGCACCAGGAAGCAGAGATGGCTCAAAATGCAGTGAGACTCCACTATGGACTACCAGTGGTTGTTAAGCTATTGCACCCACCTTCTCACTGGCCACTTATTAAGGCAAGTAGAATGTGTGTTTATGGCTTTACACTCAAACTCAACAATTCTCAGGCATGAGATTCTTAAAACAAAATAATGCCTCTACTTAAATGGTTTGTTTTGATTTGTTTCAGGCAACTGTGGGTTTGATTCGTAATCTTGCTTTATGCCCAGCTAATCATGCACCATTACGTGAGCAAGGTGCTATTCCAAGGCTGGTTCAACTGCTGGTTCGTGCGCACCAGGATACACAGCGCCGTACATCAATGGGGGGTACACAGCAACAGTTTGTGGTATGTAATAGAGGGTTTTCTCTCTAGTTGCCCCTTTTCCTCTTTACAAGCTTCCTAAGACTACACTTCTCTTTTATTATCATGGTTAAGTAGTCTAGATTAACATCTAGAATACAGTGAATTATCTTAAATATCTTTTTTTTTTTTTTTTTTTTTTTTTTTTTTTTTTTACTAATCTGTTAAAGTTTAGGGTTCTCTTTTTACTCAGTTCACAATTTTGTGTTAAGCTTTGAAAAGCTTAGTTTATCACTTTAGCTTTTGAGTGTATAACTATTGCTTATGTGCTCAGCTGGTACATATCTAAAACAGGAATTGTTTCTCCTCTATACAAGATTTAAAGGCAGTGGTAGTTATAAAATCAGATTAACATGGATTTATGCTTACAGGAAGGTGTACGTATGGAAGAAATTGTTGAAGGCTGCACAGGAGCCTTGCACATTTTGGCTCGTGATGTTCACAACAGAATAGTTATAAGGGGCCTGAATACCATTCCACTTTTTGTACAGGTAAGTGCTGGGCCTTTGCATGTTAAGGGTGGTATTGCATGTTGGCATTGGTGCACTAATGTTCATAAGGGCTAACTTATGGCCATGACTGGTTGATCTATAATGAGAACACACTGTCATGAGAGCAACTTCACTGGTGCTCTAATACTACCAGAATTACAATTTATTTGAAAGACTTTAGATGACTTCAGCTTTTGTTCTCTTCTCCTAATGTAGCTGTTATACTCTCCAATTGAAAACATCCAAAGAGTAGCAGCTGGTGTGCTTTGTGAACTGGCCCAAGACAAAGAGGCTGCAGAAGCTATTGAGGCTGAAGGTGCTACAGCTCCTCTTACTGAATTGCTTCACTCACGGAATGAGGGAGTTGGTAAGGAACCAAATTTCAACAAGTTTAAGGAATTGTTTTAGATCTTGGAGGGAACAATTGTTTGCTTCTGTGGTGCACAGCCCACCTCCACTCCATGCTATAGGGGTGGTAGGCTGGCACATCTTCCAAAACATTGGGATGGGTCCTCTCCTTTGGCTCCCTGCCACATTCTGTAGGGCAGATGGCTTCACCCGCAATACCCCATTAGCGCACTCTCCTCCCAGTTTAGAATGCAATCACTGGAGAACCTGGTTTGTGGTCCCAAGTCTTGGATAGAGGGAAAGAGATGGGAGGTGGGGGGAGCCTCTGTAGCTGCTACTGTAGAGTAAATTGTGTACTTATTGAAAACTTCTGCCACTACAGTTTGGTTTCAATTAAAGCTTATCATGTCTTATGTTAAAACATTTTTCCCATAGCAACATATGCTGCAGCTGTCCTATTCCGTATGTCTGAAGATAAGCCTCAGGACTACAAGAAGCGTTTGTCTGTTGAACTTACCAGCTCACTCTTTAGAACTGAACCAATGCCTTGGAATGAGGTAAGCAACTTCCTATCTGCAAACATAGAAACTGCCCTCTTGAACAAATGACAAAATAACACTTTCTTTGCACCCTTTCCAGACTGGAGATCTTGGTGTTGACATTTGTGCCCAAGGAGAACCACTTGGATACAGACAGGATGGTGAGTCTGGGGTTTGGTTTGCTCTCTTGGTCCTGAACACTTACATGTTCATTTGTTTATACTGGTAAATTCTAGCACGATGCAAAAAAGAATAACTACAAATATGAGATTATACTTCTGTCCAACTAGAGATTAAAATCAATGGCACCTGATTTGGGGCTTGGATAATTTTGAATAAAGTACATTGGGTGATGTAGTCTTGAGATTACATTTAGACAGTTCCCATTCTGACAGTGTATCACTAAATCTGTTTCAGATCCCAGCTACCGATCTTTCCATGCTGGAGGATATGGGCAAGATGCAATGGGAATGGACTCTATGATGGATCATGACATGGGAGGACATCATCCTGGAGCAGAGTATCCAGTTGATGGACTTCCTGATTTAGGCCATGCTCAGGATCTTATGGATGGGCTTCCCCCTGGTGACAGCAATCAGTTGGCCTGGTTTGACACAGACCTGTAAATGTATATATATTTTCGGTAAGTATATAAATATCTGAGAAACTGGCATTCTAAGTAAGTGTGTAGAATTGGTTGCAAATGGAATAGACTTTAGGATAACATTGGTTAACAATTGTGACACTAATAACTTGGATTGGGCCTTAATTGGCTTTAGAGATGCACACAAATACATTTGTGTTTTTCAAGGAGTTTGTACCAAACACTAAAGCTGCATAGTAACTAAGCTTGGAACATAACTTTACACAAAGAAATTCCAGTAGGACAGGGACTGATGTGGATGACTCATTATTGTTTATATTGCTTCACCACATTATATTGCAATGTATAGAGAATACCAGGTAGCTGCTAAACCCTTAGTTCATTTAATGCATTGTAAAATAACACTGGCATCTTCATACTACTTGTTTTTTTCCTTCTTTGCAGTTTTCGTCAGAATGAATTTGCATTGTGATTGGCCTGTAGAGTTGCTGAGAGGGCTCGAGGGGTGGGGCTGGTTATCTCAGAAAGTGCCTGACACACTAACCAAGCTGAGTTTCCTATGGGAACAATGGAAGCTAACTTTATGTTCTGGTCCTTTATATATATTTTTTTTTTTTTTTTTTTTTTTTTTTTTTTTTCTGGTTGGAGGAACAATACCAATGGATTTTGGAAGTGACTCGTACATCAAGAATGCACAAGAATAGTTCACAAGCTGGAACTTATCAAAACACTAGCCTTGCTTGTTTAAATGACCTTTTTTATTTTTTATCTCTGTAATGGTACTGACCTAGCTTGCTTTTTCTTAGTATTTAGATTATTTTCCTTTCTGCGGTAATATTTTAAGTCTCTGTAGTGTTCAGTTAGTGCATATTGCTGAAGCAGTTTCTAATTTTTAAGGATCAAGTAAGTGTAGAACACTAATTCATAATCACTCTAATTGTATCCTGAATAAAGTGGAACATTGTGTAGCCTTTTTGTATAAAAACATAGACAAATAGAAATGGTCCAAATAGTTTTCTTTTAATATGCTTAAAATAAGCAAGTGGATCGATTTTTGATCAAAGCTTTTATCTGGGTTATGTCTGGTAGGGGCCAGGAAGAACTTATTTGGAACCTGTATTGGACAGTTTACCAGTTGCCTTTTATCCCAAAGTTATGTACTCTGAGGCCACAGATGCTTAATGAAAATCAGATCATGAAATGGCTCAGAAGAATTAAAGTGGACTTTTAATGCATTCTGCTGTGTCAAATTATTTTAAGCAAGTCCATGTGCAATGGGTTTCTGTGGTCTTAAGGAACGAACCTAAATGTTTGTAAATGGAATGAACAAAGTAAAGTTATTTTTTAAATTCAGATGTGTGCAGTTTGAACAAGTGTCATTTCTCCATATTGCTGAGCACTTCATTTTATGCTCTTAAGTGGTAATGCATATTTGGTTTTAACTTTGCTTGTCCATGTTACAATGTTTTCTGTAGACTTCATGTTTTTGACACAAACAGTACTAGGACACTTGAAAGTTAAGTTTTTCAAATGAGTACATTTATGAATTGCCTCTTGCTTTTGGCATTGAGGTCTGAGTGAAGATTGAAATTACATCCTACCTAAATACTTTAAGAAGCTTGGGTCTTAAGTGTTTTTAATCTACCTGGAAGAATTTATGTAGTATAATGGAGTGAATTCTTAGTGGACACTACTGTTACTTTGCAATACAGCTGATGTACTATATTATTGGGCATTACTACTTCTAATGTGTTAATGCCCAGTAACATGTCACCAGTAAGGATTCCTGTTCTAACCTTGTCACCTGTAGACATAAGGTGCATCATCTCCAAATGCAGCTTGCTTTACAGTGCTCACTGTTCCATGTAAGGCTTGTTGGGAGGGATGTAACTGGTATATGCTCCAAACTTCTGCTGATGCTATGATCTCCCTTCACCACCCATACATACCTCTGTTTGATACAAGGGGTAGGGTAATATTTTTTTGGGCATAAGCACTTGTTTTGTAAACCATTTGTTTTGACTTGTGCTTGTGTTTCAGCAAGGGTACTATATTCTTGAATGTATAACCTGGATTGTATGATCCTTTTGGCAACACAAAAAGCTGTTCAGCTTAAGTATGGAACACAGAGTTGATTGTATTTTGCAGCTAGCATTAGCTGTTGTTGGAACTACTCAGATATGTACCCAAGTGCTTTAAATGAAGCAAAGGGACTTGCTTTCTCAGATATACAAAAGTCCCTTTGCCTCCCAGTTAAAGCACTTGGAACCATTTTGAAATATTATTGAGTCTGCACTAACACAGGACAGAAGGATTTAGCAGGGAAGAAAAACTTGCCTATAGCTGCAATATCTGGAAATTTTATTCCATATTAGATTAACATACCAAGTTATTGAGATGTAACCATTCTTTCAAAAAACACTTTCCATACCACTGGTTTCTGAACAGTTGTATAGATTGCATGGTGTAAACCCAGTGTTTCTAGAATATAACATTTTTCTTTTAAATCTTTATTTAAAACATGAACAAAAGTGTATTAAACTTTAAATCTGCCTCTCTATGGATCATACACATGGCTTATAAATAAGCTCTGTTCTACATGTAAGAGCCAGTTCTGCAGTCTTCATAGTAATGGCAGCTTCATATGGGATTCAGTTAGGCACCAAACAAATGTTGTACTTTAACACATAGGACAGTTAATGAATCCTAGCTAACACATATTTTCAAGCCCATAGGAGCAGTTCCAGTGGCAGATGTCAACATCATTTGTAAAATATAATATAGAAACCTTTTATGGTGTTTGTCCAAGTAATACAGTTAAATATCAAATATGCTACAGGGAAACTATACTACATCTACTGTTCATGCATCACACATACTGCACAGTGGTGGATTTAAACACCTTCCTCCTCACTCCAAGACAAATACAGGAATGTAAAAGTTTAATTAGTTGTGTAATTCCTTTTTATGGCAAAAGTCCTTTCTCTGATGGATAGAACCTCTTCCATTATTAACCTGTTAAGACAGACTGTCTGTAAAACATACTCCCACATATTGAGTATCACTTTTGCTTATTGTCCATCTCTTACAATGTAGGGTTGCTTTACTATTTTTGTTTTCTAGTTTCTACCTTGGATTGGTGTTCAATAGACTGACACAATTATAAACAAAACTTTTTCACTTATGTATTATGGAGCAGTTAATAGTTGAATTGTAGGGGCTTGGTTTTACTGTAAGATCTTATTTTTTTTGTGTGAGAGGAATCAAATGCACTGCCTGGCATATTGTAGAATCCTTAGTGAGAAAAGACACTTAAACCTTGTGATGGCCATATTCCACTGTAATTGATAATGGTCCTATGTTTGGGATCTAATGTATTTCACAATGTGATCCTTAGTACACAGGAAACCATGTACCTATAGATTCTAATCTGTGTGGTATAGCAAAAAGTACACTGTACAACAGACCAATGAAGTATTTTGGTTAACCATCTATCACTATGCTCACCTTCTGCCTGATACCCATTCATTATTATACCTCAAGTTGGCAACCTCTAAAATCAGTATTTATGCTTCAGCTGTTGAACTCTAGTCTTCAAATGCCATAATGTAAACACTTGGCATTGCTTTCATAGCGGCACCTCTTCTATTTAGCCTAAAGCGATGAGCTTGTAATGAAGGACATGTTTGTCTGCTATAGTGTGATTATAACTTGTACTGATCGTGTGGTTTGGTCAGAACTATATAAGTAAAGTTCTCCTTTTGTTCCATTTCTGCACGGTGAGGCACATTCTGTCTGGGAGGGTAAAAATCGGATGCCAATGAATGTTTTACATTTAATTTTTCCCAATACAACTTGTTGTAATGGCAGTGTATATTGAAAGAGAAATGGGTCATGGCACCAGCTGGTTTGCGTGGAGATAGCCTTATGTACCCAATTGGCACACCAGTACCTCTTAATGGGTACAAATGGCCTAGGAAAGAATATTGATAACAGCAAAATTTACATTTATTGTAAAACCTAACGGCATTGGCAGGGTTAGTGAACAAGTACCAAGGGCTTTGTTTACATAATGCTAAATGTAGCATTAGTGAAACAAAGCCTACCTGATGCTGGAATATATTACCCAGAGACAGAACATTAGTAAAAGTGATTTTAATAGGACAAAAAGTCACTGATTATTAAATAAAAGTTGTGATAAACTGATCTAGTAATAAATATAAATGCAAAATGGTGTTTGTTTTTAATTGTTCTTTTAAAAAGAAATAATGCACAGATATAGAACTACTTATGTACTTTCATGTAATTGGCCACCTGTGGCATACTAGAATATATGAACTCTTATCTGTACAGACCCCCTACCCCCCTAAACTTTCTTCCTAGCTGAAACCCAGTTCATTACCATACCACCACACCTCCTTTAGTGAGGTTGCCAATCTGTTTTACAACCAATTTATTGCCCAAGAACAGTTTTAATAATGGGTTTTAAAAATATAATTCTTCTGGAAAATAACAAACACTAAGCATGGTATGATGGACCGGATTTACCCTAGGGAGCATCTATATAATCAAGACATGTCACTTTTAATGGCAACACATTTTATACTGAGGTTATAGAAAGTATTGCTTTGATCCAGTACATTGCCCATAAATATTCTACATTGACATTGGTGGAACCTAAATAAACAATTTTAACCAATCTTTTCCTTGAAACATTTAACTGGGAAATACAAAAATATTTATCTTCTGTGGGTTTTCACTTGTTTGGTTACAGTGATTTGCTGAAATATTTTGTCTTGAGAGTATATTTAGCATCTAAAATGGATAATGACAGCGTTCACATAATTTCATAAATATCCAGGTTAAGCTGTAATCATGTCAGTATTTGATGAGCATGTAATTGTTTGGAGGGAATAATGCCCATAGGGCTTGCATGTTTTCTCTACCTAACAGTCTATGCACACAATTCACACAGCATAAGGTTTCCTTATGACTGGACAGACTAGTCTGAAGTCACTATGACATTTGTTTTTTTTGTTGGGTAAAATATGGGGCTTGAACTTGATGGGCTGTGTATTTTTTTTCAACCTAAATATGTAACTTTATAATGCTAAACATACTGTTAATCCAACACCATTGTCAGATGACCAGATTTCTTCCCAGTTTGGCCACATATATGGCATGGCAGAAACTATGTTTTGAAGAAGACTCCTTTTGGCTTGAGTGTAGGATAATCTTCCTACTGCACTAATGGCTGCATTGAATAAAAGTGAGCCAATGAGTTAACCTTAGAGGTGAACAAGCAATTAGCTTATTACTTTCAACTTCTGTAAACCAGTGTTTCCCAACCCTAGTTCTCAAGTAACCCTAACATTGCAGGTTTTTCATATCTTCTTGCTGGAGAACAGCTGTAATCATTAGACTGACACATTTTGAAAGATCCACATGTGGTATATAACTAGTCACCTGGAAAAGCTGCACTGTTAGGGGTACTTTAGGACTAGGGTTGGGAAACTGCTGTAAACAAGAAGTAGTTGTATTATCAGTAATTAACACTAATTTCTGGCTACAAACACTGGACTAAACATTACCATGATCTTTTGTCAGGTCCTTATGGTCTATACAGGTAACTTCAGTCAGAAGTGATTCAGTCGCTTGTCCCGTGACCCGAATAGCTGCATATCCAGTTTGGTTAGGTGGATGCTAGCAGTCTCCTAGTAACCAGCAGTCAGAGCTATGCTAATTGTGTGAGTGATTTCTCTATGCGATATGTAACGTTTGCCAGGAAGACATTTGCAGATACAATGTGGACCTGTTTTAACCAGTGATTACAAATCAAAATAATCTAACTTTGTATTGCTATAACATTTATTGCAATTTTACTCTTAAGGAGAATATGTCCTGATATCAATATAAAACCTTTAAACCAGAATGACATTGTGACAGGATGGACCCCTATGCCACCCTGTCTGTTGTCACTGGGGTCCAACTGGGTTGACTTTGCCACCATCCCCTTTATCTCAATTCTGTCCTTCCTGTCACAACAGGAGGAGCCTGCTGCCACCACTAGGCTCTTACACTGGCCCCTAGAACCACTTCCTTCTGGGTCACTCACTGCTAGGGTATGCCCTTGCTGGTACACCTGACCTCTTTCCTTCAGATCTGGCTTGCTGTAGAAGGTTTCACCCTGGCTTATCACAAAGGATTATGATCAGTTACCACAGTAACATGTCGGCCATAAAAATAAGGCTGATGTTTTTTTAATGGCCAAACATTCCTTCTCAATTGTGGCACAACACACCTCTGGCTCCAGCAGTTTTCTGCTCAAATAGGCCACAGGATGCTCCTGCTCACCTGGCTAAGTACCGATCACTGTCCTTAATGTGACCTCAGTTTGCACACTAACGTCCTTGTCATAACTGGGCGCCAACAGCACTGCATCACAAACCAGGGTTTCCTTTAATGACTGAAATGTCAGCATTCACTACTGTTGGGAGTTTTTTTTTCTTAGAGCAGTCTGGGGCTTTGCTACAGTACTAAAGTCTGGGAAGAAACATCTGTGGTCCCTAAGCAGGCCAGTACTTGGCTTTGGGTCGTGGGCCAGGGCCAGTCTTATAGTACCTCTACCTTACATAGTTCTGGCTTAACCCTACCTCCCCCACATGATGACCCAGGTACTGTACTGCTGATATCCCCATTTGACACTTGTCTGCTCTGATGGTCAGAAGTTTCCACTGAATATTCTCCCATCACTCGCCCCACATGTTTCAAATGTCCCTCATGATTTATTGAAAATGGCAATGTCATCCAAGTAAGCCTGAGCAAAGCCTTTGCACCCTTCCAGCAGGTAATAATAACCGTTCAACCAGTGGTAGTCTATGCAAAATCGCATTGTCTTGTCCTTGGGATCCAATACAATGGAGAATGCTCATGGACTATGCGATGGCTGGAAATATTTTTTATTTAAATCTTGCAAACTTATATAGGCAATCTGAACAGAGTGCGGCGCCCAAAGCCTAAATATATATATTAGGGGAAATTGCCCCATAAAAGTCTAGGTTAGGTCCATAATAAATCAATAAAAAAACATGAAACAAGGGGTGCATACACCAAATAAACAACAGAAATCATATCATAACATGTCGAACCTATACAAAACCCATATACCAAAAATATACAACTTAAGCAAAGAAGAAGTAATTAAGACTTAAACATATGCAAAGCCATATTTGAAAACCACATATGTCTTTAGAAAATCTACTGGCAGTGAAGGACAGACCGCCATAGAAAGAGGTATGCTGGACTTTGGCCCCATTACAGAGGCCTCAGACCCCGCCAAAGCCTGAACCAATTTGCATTGGTCATTCGGCGCCTTTCCATATCCCTTAACTTCTACACCTCGTGGAGAATATCACCCACTACCACTTCACAGGAAAGGACCTTTTGTCTGATGGAAACCTGACACCTAGTGTTCCAAGTGAAGTATCTAATAACTAAACTAAAAAAAATGGTGCCAAAAAGTCCCGCCACCTATCCTTGAATGCTCCATAGACCCATTTAGGGTAACTTAGCCACGAAAAGCAGGGAGTGCCCAAGGACCTAGAAACTCACCTGTAAATTTCTATGTCAAAGGGGCACTCAAGCAAGAAGTGGTCCATGGTCTCTTTCCCCTGACACTCCTCCCATGGACCGGCACTTCTATACCTTAGGTTCCCTCTCACATAGAGTCTCCCATGGAAAGAGTCAGGCAATGTCCCAAAATTTCAGAGGAACTCTCCCGGAATTGACCAAGGAAAGACCCTCCGAACACACATCACCTGGGCAGTTCCTCAGTGACAGCTGAACCCAGAAGTGAGAGTGCAGGATTCTCTCCCAACTCCCGTCTAGAGGAGTTCCTGACTTTCCCTGTCTCCTGGCCCCAACGCCTTCTCACTTTCAATCCCAGAGACGCATGGGCCGGGAGGTATCCATGTCGGACCCGGAAGCTCCTTACTCTGTCACCTTCCATCCAAACAAGGAAGGGTTGCACCCAAATCCTGAAGCCACCTACCCATTGAGGAGTCTCAAGAAAGAGACTATTAAGATGCAACTTTAATTAAAAAACATTTTTTATATAGAAAGAACAGCACTAGGTTAACCATACCCAGGCCACCATGCCTCCTCAATCTGTAGGTCACAGTTCGCTTGATCGGGTTCAGCCTATTCCCCCAAAGCAAAAGGAAGAAAACTGCATAAGCCCTAGACCATAAAGACTGTGGCAAAAGGCACATGTAGCTAATATACAGAAACTATGGGATCAGGTAGGTCTTCACAAGGTCTACTCTTTCACTAAGAGAAATCTTCCACTTCCTCCAACTCTCCACTTTCTGAAAAGCTTCCTCCAATTTTATCTTTCAATTTTGCCCGGCATAATCGCCAGGTCCAAATTGCATTCCTAAAATTTTGATCTTGCTACTGACCTGGGGAAGGCTGTCCGGAAGGTCAAACAGACAAGCTTCCTCCCCCATCCAGAAAACGTCTCTCTTTCCTGGTTTACTTTTGAGCCACTGGCCTCGGAGTACCTGCAGACCAGCATTGATACTTCCATTGCTTCTGCAGAACTCGACAAGATGACAGTGACATGGTCCGTGGAGGCCACCACCTTCAAAGGACACTCCGGACCCAATAGCACCCCTCCTATCAAGCCGCCTTCGAATGAAAGGATCTATTTCAAACACATACAAGAGGGGGCTCAGGTGGCAACCTGCTTTATTCCAGAGCTGACCACACCCAACCATTCACAAGAGGGAAGCTCTCGGCCGGTTTGTAAATAGTATGAAGCCAATTCACCACCCCTCATACCTCAAAAGTAGAGCCCATAGGTACTCATGATCCACCCTGTCAAAAGCCTTTGACTGATCAAGAGCTAAAATATACTTTCCCCACTTCTCAGCCCGACACCGCTCAATGGCTTTCCAGACTCCAGGACAGCACTGAAGGTAATACAGCCCTTCATAGTGCAATGCTGTGAGGGGGAAAGCATTTGACCGTAAATCTGCATCAGTCTATTAAAAAGCACCTTTGCCAAGATCTTTCTGTTGGTATTGTGAAGGGCTATGAGGCGCCTATTCTCAATACGCGACTGATCCTTCCCTTTGAACAACAAAAAAAGGGTAGAAACCCTCATGGAGGGAGGTAATAAACCTTTTTCTAGGCTCTCATTAAAGAACTCCATGAGGCGTGGAGCCAGAATGTCCACAAAGATCTTAAAGAACTCAGAGGTTAATCAATCCGAGCCTGGAGATTTCTTTTTAGACAACTCGTCTATGGCCATTCTTACTTCATCCACCATTATCTCGCTGCCCAAAGACTCAAGCGAACTGCTCAGATCCTCAAGACAAGGTGTTTCCGTCAGAAACTGGTCCATCTCTCTGTCTAGTGATTTCTCCGACAAGAGATCAGAGTAGAAAGACTGTACAACACGAATGATGCCCTCCTTATTCTCTCTGAGAACACCCTCAGCCCCTCACCTCTTTCATATCTACCGACTTCCTACAGTTCAAGCAAGGGTCGGGAGAGTGGCACTTCCCATAATCCCTCTCCAGAACCAAGGAAGCATACCGGTCATATTGTACCTCTCTCTGAGCCCTCGGGAGATTTCACCACCACCCTGTTCAGAGATCAAGAATCCAAGTTTCCTTCTTAATGCTGAATAGGTATTTTCTCTTAACAAGTTGTTATTAGCTACCATGTCACGGAAGAAACCTCTAGATCTCTTTTTAAATACCTCCCACCACTCTGACCTACTCCATCCTGCCTCCAAAATTGTCTCTTGGGATTCAAAGAAGTCCCTAAAGGATTGTCTTACCACCTCCTCCTCTAGGAGCTTAGAGTTTAGGCGCCAAAGGCTTTCTGAAAAGTCTCTGAAGCATTCAGGGATACACTAACATAAACATGGTCAGAGAACTCTACTGGCTTTAGCTCTGGAACCAAAGTTTTCGAGCTCTCAACAAAAAACCTGTCCATCTTAGACCTCCAGCTACCTCTATAATAAGTGAAACCCGTGTGGTATGGAAAATGTCGAACTTGTACATCCACCAGACCTGCCTGCTTCGCCATACTAACTAGAAAAATGGAATCATAGCCCATAGAAGTTCTTGAACCTTTCCTGTCTTTGGTCCCAATAATAAAAGTCACCACCAAAGACTTTCTGCCAGGCTGAAAAAAAGATATGGCTTTATCTCCCTGAAAAAACACTTCCCTTCCCATCCCCGCCCTCCGAAGTTACGAATGCCCGTAGCACTTTTTTCAGAGTGCCATTGAACCACTTCGGACAGTACGTTAATCTGGGGAAGGTATTGGAAAGTACAGACTTGCTGCACTATACACTTTGCCCAGAGACACTGGACTTGTTCACTCATGAACTGTTTTCCTTGATCAGTTAGGATCTCATTAGGGAACCCTACTCTGCTAAATACTCCTAGTAGCGCATCCGCTACCTTTTCCACAGTTATGGAGGACAGAGCTACAGTCTCTGGATACCGGGTAGCGTAGTCCACCGTGGTGCGGATGTACTTCTTCCCTGATCTACTGGGCACAGGCAGGGGACCTACTATGTCCACAGCCACTCGCTTAAAAGGTTCCTAAACTATTGGCAAGGACCTGAGGGGTGCACGAGCACTGGGGCGCCCAAGACAATGACACACATTACAGGACTTACAGTAGGCCCGGGCGTCATCCGACATTCCAGACCTCAAAAAGTTCTGTGTTAGGCACTTCAGTGTTCGGTCTCTTCCCTAGTGTCCCGCCATATGGATTTTGTGGGCAACTGACATCAGTTGCGCATGAAAGCTCCGTGGTATCACCAGTTGAACTTGTTTCCGGACTGGTCTATCCCCATCTATCTTCCTACCTACACTGTACAACAACCCTTCAAGCCACATCACACTCCCCACCTCCATCACTGGAAGGCTGGCGCCTCATGCCTTCCTGAGGGATCAGAGAGCGGAGCTGCCCTCAACTCTTCTCTGTGACCATCTAAGTCAGGACCCTCTGCAGGGGGGGTCTATGTTTGGGTGACTAGGGTCAGTCAAAGTGGGGTCACCCCCACAAGATCAGGTTGGCAGGAGGCAAAATCCTTCGCGTTACTAGGGGACGTTGTTTTTCCAGAGACAAAGAGCTGGCTGTTTCCTGAAGAAATAACAGATGGAGTATATTCCTCTGGGCTGAGTGAAGCTTCGGTTGCTGGTGATGGCTGTTGTCAGCAGCTGTGTTTTTTTTCCCTCTGGGCTGGTTTGTGCAGGTGTATATCCTGAAGACTAGTCGGGCAAGCTTGGCCCTGGGAGTCGCAATCTGTATCCTGCAGCTCCTGTCTGCCAGGTACTTTGTTAGACATATATATATATATATATATATATATATATATATATATATATAAAGAATATATTTGTATCCTGCCTATAGTACAGCTATCCACCAAAGGGGCCACTATGGTACTTAGACTGCTCTTACCTGCCAGAGCTGATTCATTATTGCTGTAAGCTTAAACACCTGACTCTGGCCTATATAAGCCTGCCTGTCCCAAGCAACCTTTGCCAGATCATCTGTTGCATTTAACTGTGTTGCAGTTCCTGTTCCCTGGCTCCAATTATTGCTACCTGTTCTCTGAATATCCAGCACATCTATTTGCAGATCATCACAGCCACTGTGACTACTCCATTATCCTGTGGTAACGCTCTGCATATTATTGCTACCTGTTCTCTGAATCTTCAGTGCCTTGCTTCGCAGACCTTCACACCTTGTGCGCCATCTCCACTACTTCATGGTAAAGTCCTGCGGACCATCGCATTCTACATCCACAGTGTTCTTTAACTATTTCTGCCATACTCTACCGTACTGCAGACTGAAACCTGTGTAATCAGTGTTAATAAAAAAACCACTTAATTTCACTATGCTCTCTCTGGTTTTTATTGGGAATCCTGACATCGGGTAATGGAGTTGAGAAATTCGGTTGGGAGGCCATCCATAATGGCAACATCTCAACTCCTGGCCATCTCCACAGTCCACATACACCCTTGTGACAGGCACTTCTTTCTCCAGTTAAGCAAGTCAGTCGGGCCCCTGGTCTCGGATTAGGGGCACAAGTCTAGGGACTTGGGGCTGTGGGACAGTCCACCCTGAAGTGACCAGTCTTCCCTAGGCTACTTCCTCTCCAGCCTGGGCTCCGATGGTCTCTGTTAACTCCCAGGGACAGTGCGGGGGAAACCTGAAGGGTTAGGTATTTGCTTTTTTGGCAGAGTAGAAGAGAGGTGTCCCCCTGATTGTACAGTCCTTTGGTGTTGGCTGTTAACCTAGCGCTTCTGCCAGTGTAGCCTCACTGCTACATACTGATCCACCAACTGGGCGGCTGCTTCCAGGGTGCCTGGCTCCTGTCAAGCACCCACTCTTCCACCTCCGGTGCGCACCAGTGGTGACATTGTTCTCGGCACATCAGGTCTATTACCTCCTTCACGGTTTGGGCACCTCCACTGCGCACCCACCTCCTGGCAGACTCCTACAGAAGGTTGGCAAACTCCTCATTGGTGATGTGGAGGTTCTTGGTAGGGTCCTGGGACTTCAGACGATAGGTCTCTGGGGTAATAGTGAGGGCAACACAGTGGCTAAGTGGTTAGTACTTCTGCCTTACAGCACTGGGGTCATGAGTTAAATTCCCGACCATGGCCTTATTTGTGAGGAGTTTGTTCTCCCCGTGTTTGTGTGGGTTTCCTACAGGTGCTCCGGTTTCCTCCCACACTCCAAAAACATACTGGTAGATTAACTGACTGCTAACAAATTGACCCTAGTCTGTCTGTGTCTCTCCATGTGTGTGGGTCTGTCTCTGTGTGTTGGGGAATTTAGACTGTAAGCCCCAATGGGGCATGGACTGATGTGAGCGAGTTCTCTGTACAGCACTGCGGAATTAGTGGCGCTATATAATCATAGTCCGCACAGTCCTCCAAGGGTGCTCCACGGTAGGCCTCCACTGCGTGTCGTTGTAGTGTGGGCACAAAATGCTTGAACCATTCCTCTCTGGCAACAGCCTGTAGTCTGCAGGTCCTTTCAACACAGTCCTCAAACTTAGGGCACAGTAAATATGACAGTCCTGATTCCCTAGGGGGCGCCTCCCCCCTAGGCTCTATGGCTGGCTCCCTTCCCTTCTGGAGCCATGCCTCGATGACCTGTGTCTGCTCAGCTTCCCTTGCCTTTTCTCCTAAGGCCAACAGCTGGATCTTTAGCCCGTCTGCCCTACATCATAGACAGAGGGGCTGGTTGTGTGAGTACAGTCTGTTGAGAAGAGGTTGGTGCTGTCTGGGGGTCTGGTTCACCTAGCTCCCGGTCAACTGGGCCACTGCCTTGGTCATTGCCATCAGTTTTCTCTGCCTGAGTACCATGCTGTTGTTGCCATTCCCTCAACCTCTCTCTCATCTCCCTGTTTGGCGAATGGCTGATGTCAATGCCCTTGCCACATTTGTGTAATCAGACATCCTGTGCGTTCTTCTGGCTGCAGTTATTCCTCTCCTGAATAACTCGGCTCTCCTGACTGGTGCATGAAAAGCCGCCTGGGGTTATCCCACCGCTTGCCACCAGATATCTGTGAAAGGATGAACCTCCTAAGCCACCCTGTTGTTTCTGGGGACCTACTGGGCTTACTTTGCCACTATCCCCTTTCTTTATCCCAAATCCGCCCCTCCTGTCGCAATAGGAGGAGTATGCTGCCACCACTAGGCTCCAACACCAGCACCTGGAACTACTTCATTTGGGTAACTCTCGCTGCTAGGCTACCCCCTTGCTGCTACACCTAGGCTGGTATGAATGACCTCTTGCCTTCAGATCAGGGTTGCTGTGGATAGTTCCCTCCTGGCCAGAGCTGCAGGTAGTGGGCAAAATGTTGGTACTGGAATGTTGGGTCCACCTCAGAACAACAGGAGAACGGATTAGATTTGGGTCTAATCAGTAGGTCACAGGAATTTACAGCAGGGTAATTAGTCGTCACAGCAGGTTCTTGAAGCAAAATTATGTTTAATTAGCTCCAGTGTCCTAATAACGACAGGTACATTCATTAGTTGAAGGTACTAGTGACATCCAGAAAGGTACAGATGGTATGAACATTACATGCTCAAACAGCCCACTTTTTGTACAGTTCTGACATAACTCCTGGCAGGGGATAACGCCTCCCCCTGATCCCCTCTGGCCCCCACGTCTGAGTTATTTTTAGTATCAGGATACAATATGTTTTCCCAAACATGAATTTACATGCAATGTAAAGTTAACAATATTTACACTACTCTGTTATATACTTAAACTTGCTACTTGCATTATCTGAGATGCAGCCACACCAGACAGGAAGGCAGTGGCCCCCTGTTATGTATACAGGCTAAACAAACTTGTTGATCACTAAGTGATGAACAGGGCTACCATGAGTTTACCTGTCGCTAGACAGTTTCAAAAACACATTCCCTCGATTCTATTGCCAACTTGTGAATTCCCAATGAAAACTTCAATCAAGACATTTCCATACTAAAGACATCCCAATGTAACACAATAAGTGTATTTACAATTATATACACTGGTGCCTGCACCACTAATTGAAACACATTTCTACAATAAATTATTTCTACATGATCAAGCCCCAAATAAGTTATTTATAAGTGATCCAGCCACAGACATAATCACAGATGTTTGCCTTTTAATATAAGTTTTTGCATGTGTAAATTAAATTTTGATAGTGATGTGTTAATTACCTCCAGATGAAGAGCATGTAAAATAAGTATTGCATGTACATAAACATTCAGGGCCTGATTCATCAAGGAATGCAAAACAAATGTATTGTGCTTTTTTAAAAAAGCATATATAATGAGCATATGCATGTCCTTATTCAACAAGGAGCGGATCTGAAAATACGTCTGTTGATGAATACGGGTCTAGGTCCACTCTGCTCTAACAGACAAAACACTGCAGGATATATTCAATACATATGTGAAATATAAAGTCCCAAAAGAATGCACAGAAGAAAAACAAAACTATCAAATTAATGTCACCGGTAATAATAAAGTCAATGACAAAACATAAATTTTTTTTAAAAAAAAGGATGTTTTTTGCCATAAAGTTTTTTTTATGATGATGTTATAAATGTTTACTGTACATAAAATGTATTTTTACAGTTGCTCCTGATTGGAAACACATGTTCTAGCATGTTTACACAGCCGTCATCAAAAGTAATCGGCACTTACACCAAACCTGTAGTTTGTGCAAGTGATACGACAGAAAAACACTAACCTTAGACATGCCCAAAGATGTAATCAGACTTGCGTGTGCTCGAGCTTGGCACCCTTACTGTGAATTGACTACGTCCATACACCCAATTCCTTCCCAATTCTGCCCCTGAAATCGTAGGCTATAGTAAGGCTCCTTTGCGCTTGAAGATGAATTGGATGTTTTTGTATTCTCTGGTGTATGGTTCATTTCTGTGCATGCACAGTCTGCTTTTATGCAAAATATGGCATGTATCAGCATTTACGTGCCTTAATGAATCAGGCCCTTAATGAGAATATGTATTAGAAAATGTAACAATACTAGATGGCAAAAAAAAGAAACGGGGTTGTGCACTACAAGTGTAATATCTAGGGCGAAGAAGAAAATATGTATTCATAACAGCACCCTAATAAATATATATGATCAATACTCAAGTTTATTGAAATGTACAAAAACATCAATAAAAGAAAACATCAGTAGACACATCAGTTATATATATAAATTATTATATATATCCACACTGCCTAACCTAGACTGATGGGGGCTTAATATATCTACTTCAAATAAATCTGCTCACAATCTCAAATATAAACAAAATATAAAGAAATCACAATATGTCTGAGTCAAGTTAGCACTCCAGGAGTTATGGTAAAAAGAAGAGTTAAAAAAAGCACGCATTTGCTCTGAGACATGTTTATACAAAATATACATTTACAATGAATTAAATAGTACATCTGTTTAGTATTTTTTGAATAAGAAAATACCAATTTATACATATTTGGGAACGTGGAAGAATGCTTGTACTAATATGAAGCAGGTTGCCGTTGCAAGTCACCCTGAGCATGGAGCAATCGTGGAATCCTCCAGATCTCTACTGATGTCCAACTATGTTGAGAATCTCTAGTGCCAGGGAAGTCACAGCAGCATCAGCATTTAAGCTAAAACAAATGAAAGTTCAGTATTGATGAGAACCAAATCAACAAGGATATCAATTATGGAGACACAAAACAATTTGCACCCCCATGTATTTGCATACAAATGTATCAGAACAATATTTTTTCCAAGCAAGAGAAACAAAAAGTAAAAATAACCCCTTTGGACTATCCCCACACACACAAATGACAACATAAATTTTCAAGACACGATCATCTCTAACTAAATTGTACACCACTAAATAACTCTCAAGAAGGTTAAAATTTAGGGCTTGTTTATATTTAAGTGCTTTTAATATGCTCTGTCGGTGTAATTTAAAGCATAAACAGCACTTTAACATACAACAATAAATCCCAAAGATAAAATTCACAATATTTTGTAGTAATAATGCTATGTCGAGGAGTGCAGCATGTTCCCATCTTCATGGACTAGTACACATTTTTCCATTCAATTAATTACATCATAGAGACTTTGCACAGGCTTAGATAGACCATTGAAGTTTTCAGGACATCTACCAGCGGGCCCCAAACATCACTTGGCCTTTCTGCATGTATAAATAATATAAGTAATACAAGGGAGAAAGGCTATTATATGGGCAGCACGGTGGCTTAGTGGTTAGCATGTCTGTCTCACAACACTGGGGTCATGAGTTCGATTCCTGACCGTGGCCTTGGAGTTTATATGTTCTCCCTTGTTTGCATTTGTTTCCTCCCACGCTCCAAAAACATACTAGTAGGTTAATTGGCTGCTATCAAATTGACCCTAGTCTATCTGTGTGTGTGTGCGTGTGTTAAGGAATTTAGACTGTAAGCTCCAATGGGGCAGGGACTGATGTGAGTGAGTTCTCTGTACAGCGCTGCAAAATTAGTGCCGCTATATAAATAGCTGATGATGTGGCTGATTATAATTTCAATTAAACTGCTCTCCAAACACCTCTATAATATATTATATTATTTAGAAAATACTTTTGGACAACTTCCATAACATATAGTTTAATAGCCAATTTTGTAAACATACAGAAATTTTGATAGGAAGTATCCCAAAATAGACATGAGGAGTTGTTTGATTTAAGTTCTGCACACAGTAGACAATGATTAACGTTATCTGGTATTGATCATTAAACTATGGTTATCACAACTAAGAAATGAAGTTGCCTTGTTGACAGAAAAACTCTGATATATATATATATATATATATATATATATATATATATATATATATATATTTCTTTCTACCACTGACTGCAATAGTCAAGAGGTATTCTGTAGTCTCCAGAGCTCAGACATCAAAGTGAGATCATTATATGGTCATTGAAGCTAAACAATGCCATTATTCCCCACTCTATGCAGAGAAAAGCTACATATAACACAAGTTATCCTCATTTTCCAATAAGTATATAAAGGACCAATTAATCAATTTATCAAATGTGTTTATTCAATTTATCTCATCCCTGACCACCATGCTGTATCCAGAGATAGCAGAATTAGTTGGGCAGTGCTTAAGTCAATTTGAAGCTCTGCTTTACTATGTCTGCAGCAGAAAACATGGATAAAATCACTGCAACTAACAGATTTAGTGTAGTTGTACAGTGCAAAACTACCATAGCCATTTCCACAGGTCGCTGCTTCATGTTTTCTAGTTTGCCATGGCATCTCCTGAAAGTAAACACTAAGGAGGTAATTTAGTGTTGGACGCATTTGTAGCCAAAACGTACATGTAAAATGTTTGCTGCAAAAATGGCATAATTGAGTTGCACACATCTTAAGATCTCAAAATAGTATGTGAAATGCATCCACATGAAGATACGCTTAAAGCATACCACGATGCAGGTGCATACCAGAGACACCAGTCATCCTCAACCCTGAGGATGACTGGTGTTTTAAGAAGAAAAATAAATTTGCGTTCCTCACACCCTCCAAAAAAAGATAAATACCCCACTGATCTGAGAACGCGAAGTGCGACAGAGAAAAATACTTTAAAAAACAAAAACTCACAAACAATATAAAAAAGTCCTTTATTTTAAATAAGTAATCCCCCAATCCCTTGTTCTCCACTGTATTAAGCTCCCAATTATTTCAGTACAGATTTTGTTCCAGGGTTCAACAATCCGCAACAGATACGTCGTCTAACAGGCTGCTTCCACCTCTAATAATAAATAAATTACTGTAGCGCACCTCTTCCCTCCCCATTCACCTCTCCAGACATAAGGAAACGCAAGTCAGAGACATAAAGAAATCTCAATATGGATGTGCGCATGCAAAGCACATAAATAGGTACTGTGCGCAAAAAATGGATTTTCGTTCAACTGTAAATGAAGTTCTATGTGGGCATCATGACGTGCACAGAGCAGACCATCATAAATGAAATCCAGTGTGTGAGGCAGGTTGTTGAAAATATTTAGAAATACATGGTAAACCAGAGGTTTCCAACCTTTTTAAAGTCGTGACACATTAAAGTATAATATAACAATATTTGTGGCACAAACAGAGATCATGGGGGAAAAAACCCTGCAACATTTGTGTCTTAGTAAATGCCATTCTGTCATCTGCCTTGATGACAACCTTTAATAGTTCTACCCAATAAAAATTGTAATGCCAAAATGTCCCCGATACCAGATTGACCATCACGGTAACCCTATTTTTCGCCATAACAGATTCATGGGTGTATTTATCATTGTTGGCTAATGGGCTGCAGTAACCATCATTCTGTATCGCTGCAGTACATAATGAAGTACAACAGCTATTTATCATGCCTCTCATGTCTTCAGATCACCTACAAAAATTGCCCTCCTCTTCGACAGAGGAAGAGGAGGCTACCGCTGCAGCAATGGTTCTGTCTGTATGATCTGTAATGCACGCGCGCCCATGTTTGTCGGTACATACGCGTTATAGATAATACAGAGAACCATCGCTGCACTCTGTAGTGAGCATTCCCTGGCAATCGTTGGCACATGCACATAAAAAAAAATTCTCTTGGGCAGCCAGGGAGGGATCAATAGAAGCTCCAGCTTCTCTGAATTCTACCCTCTAGAGCGGGGGCTGAAAGGGTCATCAGGTTCCCATTGCCATTCTGAGATGGCGTTAGGTTTTAAGGTCTGGCGGCGAATAACAAATCTTGATAAATTGAGTACTTTCGCAGTTGCCATAGAGGTATATTCGGACTGCGTTAACCTGAAAATAGGTTAAGGCAAGAGAAACCACTGATTCAAATCCCAACTCCAACAAAGTAGTTCCAAAGTAAAGCAGAAAGTATTAAACTTCTAAAACATCTCATCCTTTGGGAGGTGGAGATCCAGGGATATTACTAAAGATGAATGGTCAGATAGCCCCCTACATTTAAATTCCACCTCCAATGCACCAGGGAGCAATTTTGACGAGCAAAAATATGACCCTCTTGGGAAGAATGGGCCTGACACACACACAAACAAACACACACACTTATAGATGACACTAATGGGAGAAAGCCTAGATCCAGAGGCTCAGTGGGAGGGTTTCTTCTCTGATAATCTCTATTTGAATCAACTGCTGATTCAGTGGGATGCATTTCAGGCATATCTACATGGCACTTTGATTAGGAGTGACCCAAATAAACAACAATCTAACAGGAGGTAGACTTAGATGCTAGAACAAGAGTACCTGTTGTTGCTCTCTGAGAGAACTAGAGAGCAATAACTGATTGTGCAAAGGGAATGGACACATTGGGGTAAATGTATCAAGCTGAGAATTTTCCGGTGGGTTTGAAAAGTAGAGATGTTGCCTATAGCAACCAATCAGATTCTGGCTATCATTTTGTAGAATGTACTAAATAAATGATAGCTAGAATCTGATTGGTTTTTCAAACCCGCCGGAAAACTCTCAGCTTGATATATTTACCCCATTATCTTTTAGAAAAATCTAAACATAGATTTATATTTAAGAAGCATGCTCAACATATGGAGGCGGACAGAATGGCAGTTTTTTGGTGTAATTTGCCAAGGAAGAGAAATCTAATACCAATATTCCAGAAATGTTATATATAGCAAGACAAAGGCCAGTGAACATCTAAGATATTGCTAATGTGTTTTACAAGCATTATGAAATTATATGTTTCACAGGCAAATTATTCCAATGAGGAATTATTTTGATACTGTTTCGCTTCCCACATTTTCCAAGGAAAGTAAAGAATTTCTTGACTCTCCACTTATGTTAGATGAAATAGACATAGCAATTACATAATTTCCTAATAGTAAGGCTCTGGGGGTTGATGGGATTCCAATTGAAATTATAAAAAACACAAGTTGTTTTATGTTCTTCATTTCCTTGAAACTTTTAATGACTTAATGATCTCAGGTTCTGACTGAGCCTTTGATTGTGGTGCTTTTGAAGGCAATGAAGGATCCACAACATCCTGACTCATATCACTCGATTTCCCTCCTCCTAGATGTCAGGGTTCTTTCAAAAATCTCGGCAACTCGTTTGAACAGAGTTATTGACTAGGTAACCCAGACCAAACCGGGTTTATGTCTGGAAAATCAACAGCAATTAATCTTAGGAAACTATGCACAATAATACGAATACCACATATTTGGAGTGATTGGTTTCCCTCAATTCCGCCAAGGCACTTGATTCTGTGGAATGCCCATTTAGTTGTAAGGGACTAAAAAGATTTGGTGTAAGCCCAATTTTTATACCCTGGATTAAGCTGTTGTATTCTAACCATGCAGCTCGGTTTTGTATAAATGACTACGTATTTTCTCCATTTGCCTTTGGTAGGGGTAATCGGCAGATATGCTTCCTCTCACCTCATTTGTTTGCAATGGCCATTGAACTGCTTGCCTGAATAATTAGAAATCACCCTGCCATCCATGGTCTTGAGTTGGGGCAGAGACGATTACACTGTATGCAGAGGATATAGATTCCTTGCTCCATGTAGTCGATGGATTTAATTCATTTTCAGGGCTTAAATTCAATTGGTATAAGTCCAATGTTTATCCTTGAAGAATTCTGGAACAGCAGAAACTTCTAGAGAGTTACCCCTTCAATGGACATTATGTTAATATACCTCTGTATATGCGTTACGAATAATAGTTTGCAGTACATACAACTTAATGTTCAACCACAAATTTATTATCTGAAGGATAGATTTAATTTCTGGAAAAGACTCCAACTGCCAGTGTCAGGTAGAATAAGCCTCTTTAAAATAATAGTCCGAACCATTATACTACCAGTTCGGTCTGGCGGATAAGAGACCTAGGATTAGATTAAAAATACTTACAAGAACAGAAGTCGGGTTCCTTAGCACTCCCTAATTTTAAGATATATTATTATGCTACAATATTGCTGCATATGAAGCAATGGGTTTTGGAGGGCTCTACACTATTGTGGTCAAACAGGAAAGGTATGGCCATTCTTCATTACAGGCTTTACTAGGAGAGAAGAGGTTGTGTTACAGGGCTCTTTTAGAGCAAGCTACGGTGGCTAAGTGGTTAGCACTTCTGCCTCACAGCACTGGGGTCATGAGTTCAATTCCCGACCATGGCCTTATCTGTGTGGAGTTTGTATGTTCTCCTCATGTTTGCGTGGGTTTCCTCTGGGTGCTCCGGTTTCCTCCCACACTCCAAAAACATACTGGTAGGTTAATTGGCTGCTATCAAAATTGACCCTAGTCTCTCTCTCTGTCTGTATGTTAGGGAATTTAGACTGTAAGCTCCAAGGGGGCAGGGACTGATGTGAATGAGTTCTCTGTACAGCACTGCGGAATCAGTGGCGCTATATAAATAAATGGTGATGATGATGATAAAAACTCAGACTTGGTGCATGAATTTGTTTGTGGCATAGACATCGATCCGGACACTCCCTTGGGGCATTCTTATATTCTGCTAGAATTGCCTTCATTGGGAGGTGGATTTGATTGTTTGTGCCATGGTGTAAATTCATTGGGGAAATTATACTCCACTAATAGTCTAAAATTTGAAGCGGTCATAGTGGAGTTTAATGTCCCTAATTCAATGTTTTTAGGCATCTGCAGCTTTGTAATTTCTTGGCTGCTTAGTTCAAATCACAACCTAAATCTAGAAAGATCATTTTTTATTCTTTGGGCTAAGGAAACAAATTTCTCTTTTGTACTTTCCCTGGCTAGTAGAATTACATAGAGATGCTTTGTTGGGTCTCAGAACTAAATGGGAGGTGGATTTAAGAATCTTGCAAGAAAGGGAATGGGACAGCATATTGTCCAGTCATAATAAGTCCACCTTCTCGATTAGATTTCAACAAAATCAATTTGATTTCATTCATAGGGCATTTCTTACCCCTTTTAAGGATGGTTAACGAAATATATGAGTTCACTTTGTCCTAAATGTGGGTATAAGGCAGGCTCCTTTTGGCACTTAATTAGAAGATGCCCTATAATACAAAGGTTCTGGAAAAGGGTAACAAGTTATATGGTATTTCTATTCCACTTGCAGATCCTGGTCTCTGTTTTGTCTATCTTTGAATTGAGCTGCAGATAGAGTAACTAGCAAAATCTGATACATTTATTAATGAATGCTAAAGTATGTATAGCTCGTAACTGGATGGCCAACAGTGCTCCCTAAATTAGAAGACTAGATAACCTTGGTAAGTGAGGTGGTTGGACAAGAGAAGTTTGTGCAAAAACTATTGTGGTTTTAAAATTTGACTACATATGGGGTAGGTGAATCAATTCTAGATATGTCATGGCGCTAAATGATGGATCTCCTGATTATTGTGGGGCCCAGCAACAAGTAATACTTTAGATAGTGTGTTATGTTTATTTTGTTATTTTTGAAACATATATTACTGGACATTGTTGAGCTGGTTAGCTGTATTGTCGTCATAAGAGGTTACATAAGAGTTTGTGCTCATGGTATATTTTCTTTGATTGTATTATCATATCCTTAATAGATGATAGTTCTATGTAGCTGCTTTGTATTACCGTTGAAAATGAAAAAATGAAAAATAAGCTAGATTAAAAAACATTAGCGTGAATGGTCTGGTCTGTTATCCACAGAACAAATAAAACAACTTCAATGTCACCAGTCACAGAGAAGGTTAGTAGTAGATGTAACAACCCACTGCTGTAGAAATAAAAAATATACACAGTGTTTTTATGACCAGTGAATTATCATGGCATTATTAATTTAACTTGAGTCTATGTAGAATGGAGCAAGAAATATTTACATTTAGAATTTTTGTATTTTATTTGATATACTTATTTTAAACCAATGTTTGAGAAGTATATATGTTGTGATTTGCTTACAAGCCTTATGTTGGTACAGCTGTCTATTTGAGCTTAAAACAAAGACTTAGGAAACAGGGTAGAATGTTAAATTCCTGTGTGTAATGTGGCTCAGGATGTGTGCTGGCATTTAGTAGTTTCCTGCCTATGTAATGGTCACACCCTGCAGCAAACCTGCTAATGTTCCTAAATTTTATGCATAGACTATGAATGTCATAAATAATACATTTAGACCATGAACTAGTTTAGTGTGGAGGACATAATATATATATTTGAGTATATTTTGAATATTTTAAAAAATGAAGTACCGGTATATAGTATATTAAAACCCCACTAATAGCAATCATTTATTTATTGTTTTAATATTCTCAGCATCACACACTTTATTTCTGCTTAACATATGGTTTCTGAGACATTAAAAGGTATATTTTACTGGCATTTGAGATATTTACTAAATTAGTACCAATACTCACAAATTCAACAGCTTTGCACATGCCAATGCTGCATCATGACATTTTCACTTTGTGTCTTTCTAGCCATTTTGCTGACATTGCTATTGTATAAATGTATGATGTATACATGAAAGCATTAAATATAGTGATCCCCTGAATCATAGGACAAGGTGAAATAGATGCAGAGATTTGCATACCAGGAATCTGTGTAACAATCTGATCCTGTAACACATGCCAAGATTAATGCTTCAATAGGAAAATGAC
Source organism: Mixophyes fleayi (assembly GCF_038048845.1). Taxonomy (NCBI): domain Eukaryota; kingdom Metazoa; phylum Chordata; class Amphibia; order Anura; family Limnodynastidae; genus Mixophyes; species Mixophyes fleayi. Next base: position 82,522,883 of record NC_134406.1, on the reverse strand, counting down.
AGCTCTTAAGAGAAGAAATGTTATTTCTTTTAATCTGTGATTCTAAATAGTACACTTGTCCTAATCATAATCGTTTCATTTGTTCGTGTACTAAGAAAGTGGCAATATAGCATTTCTAACAGTGGGCAGAAATAAAACAAGAGCAGAAAGGCCATGAACAACATAAGTAAGGGGTTGAATAATGCAGTGGGGCATGCAGGGGGGGTTTCTGAGACTCTAGAAACCCCCCCCCCTGCGCTAACTAAGTGGCCACTGTCCTATTCAGCAGCCGCGGCGCTGTCAAAGAAGCGTCCGCGGCGGTGCTGTATTGTATACAGCACCGCCGTAGACGCTTCTTAGACAGCGCCGCAGCTGCTGTATAGGACAGCGCTGGTGAAAAGCAGCTCTTGTGGTTTTTTTTTTTTTGGTCGGCGGGGAGAAATCCCCCCCCCCCCCGACAATCCTCCGTGCGCCCCTGTAATGAGTGATCTGTTTTTTGCACCTAAGTCATAGATCCTGTCCTATAACTACTTAAAAGACAGGCCCTAAGAGTTATCAATGAGAAGCTCTGTTATTAATAGGACAAATGCCTGGGGACTGCTATAAGATTTATTTAATGTTAATAAAATTAAGGCTACAGGCAGCTATTCCTACAAACATCTGAGGCACCAGTAAACAAAGATGCTTCTATTATTCTAGGTTCCCTGGCTGTATTTTTTTTACTCACCATAGTTAGATATATCTTAGGAGAGATACATGGGTTGTAGCACATTTAATCCAAACATGTTGTGCTTGATTCATCAAGGTATGTATCTGCTGAATTTGAGCATATTATACACAAAATCACTCTTTGCGCATGCCCAGAACTGGGACATATGCCAGTAAACACTGCCCTGTCTGCTCTGTCTTTGTACGCAAAGGACATTTACTACAGCCTACGATTTCGGGGAGTGAACAGGGCGGTGAAGGGGCATTTGGGAGTAGTCAATTTACAGTACAGGCGTGCCAAACTCACATGCATGCAGCCACATCCCAACCAAGCTCTGGGCATAGCAAAGTTATCTGTTTTTCTGCCGTAGTCTTGCTCCAGCTATAGGGCTAGTCTAAGTCCGGATCAGTAGTGATGACAGTCTTTAAACACACAAATTGTCCTGGCGCAATGAAAGCAGATCTCCAACAACCACCAGAATTATTCTTGATGAAAAAACAGCCAAATAACACTCGCTGCTGAAAGACCCGTGGAGTCTCAAGTGTCAAACATAAAACATAGCATAAAACAGCGCTGAGTGTGATATGGAAATAGTTCATCAATAACAAAAAGCTTGGATTGATAATTAAAATACGATTTATTCTTCAAGTGCATAATATACAAATAACACAATATCCCTAAAATGACCAGCTGATCACAGTATATAACATATATAACAATAACTCAAATGATGACAGTCTTGTATACATGCTATAACATGTGTTTGCATCAAAAGCAACTGTAACAATGTTCAGTAGATTAAGATCATCCTAATAAATGTATTTCATTGAAAAAAAAATCATAAAAACTTTTTTGTTTTGAAATGCCATTTACTGCTTATATTATTAACAGGTAACAATAACTGAATATTTTTTTTTGTGTATTTGTGTGTTTTCATTTGCGAATGTATGTTCCACATAGGTATTGGACATATCCTGCAGTGTTTTTGTGTAATAGAGCAGTGTAGAGCTACACCCAAGTTCATCAGCGCACTTATCTTCAAATCCATTCTTTGATGAATTTGGGAGTATGCAGAGCTGAATTACGTAATCAGCAGCAACTGTAAAAATTTATTTTATGTTCAGTAGAAATTAAGATCATCCTAATAAATGTATTTCATAGGGGCGAAAAAACAACACTTTTTAGGTATTGGACATATTCTCCAGTGTCTTGTATAGTAGAGCAAAGCACAATTACAAACAAATTCAAGAGCGCAGGTATCTTGAATTCAGCAGTGCGCAAAGCTGAAATATGTGCATTTTAAAACAAACGCAGGCTGCACTCAGCATGCATGTCTTGATGAATCAAGCCCGTTAAGTGTTAATAGCAGAGGATTGTTATTCATGTCTCAAACAAAAAGAAAAGCAGGCTTCATTCAGAAGTGGGAAAGTGTACACTTTTTTTTCCTAACAGTAGGAATAATTAGCACATTTTCAGTGTTCTATAAACAGAATTAAACATGCTGACTGTAGCAAACTGGAAATAAGCAATTATATATATTTGTACTATTCCTATTTTTACTGGTAATTCACCATCCTTCTACATTGCCCTAAATCTAAGTCCCTCCTGTGTTTTTTTGGTTTTTTTTTTTGCTTCCTATACTTTTACTATTCATGTTTATTGCCATTACTGTTTTCTCATAGAGGGTCTAAATCATCAAGGAACGTAAATGCTGATACATGCCGTATTTTGCGCAAAATCGCTCTGAGCATGTCAGGAAACAGACCATATGCCAGAGTGCAGCAACGTCCTATTCATCTTCGAGAGCAAAGGACCCTTACTACAGCCTTTGATTTCATTAGCGGAATGGGGAGGGTAATGGGTGTATGCACATAGTCAATGAACAGTAAGTCTGAATCAAGCTTTACACATATCAAAGGTACATGTTTTTCTGTCATATCACTTGCACCAGCTACAGATCTGGTGTATGTGCTAATTACTGATGGTCGCATATGCATGCTAGAACATGTGTTTGCAATCAGGAGCAATTGTAAAAATGAATTTTATGCTCAGTATAACCTCCTAATAAATGTATTTTATGCACAGTATAACCTCCTAATAAATGTATTTTATGCCCAGTATAACCTCCTAATAAATGTATTTTATGGAGACCCAAAAAGAAAAACAAAAGACAACGTTTTAAAATGTTTTAATGTTTTGTCATTAATGACTATATTAACAACTGAAAATCATTGAATAATTTTATTTTTTTTCTGTGAGTTCTTTTGGGACTTTATATTATAAGTATGTATTGGACGTATCCTGCAATGTCTGGTCTGTTAGAGCACAGTGTACCTAGACCCGCTTTCAACAAAAGACGTTTCTTTACTTCCACAACTTGTAGAATACGGACGGGCATATCCCTGATGGACGTGCTTTTATTTGTTTAAAAAAAAAAAACACATTAAATTCATTTTGCATTCCTTGATGAATGAGGTCTACATGTCCCTTAGATTTCATAGTTGTTCACCTGCTCCTCTTACACTGTCCTTAGCCCATTCATCCTAACTTTATGAAGTTTATGAGAGAAGGGCATCGACACCCACTCAGTCTGCTTGTAACAGGCTGAGCATTAAGCTGAACGTGGTCTAGATCCATTACAGCCGCAAAAACCCTGGAGAAATGCAGTGGACAGCGCCTAAAAGGGTAAGTATGTGTTAATATTTTTTTTTTAACTCTTTCATCTGCACTCAAATCTACATTTTTAGTTTTCAGTGGCATCTTTAATGCACATTAGTGTATGAATAGGGAGGTGCAGTGTTATGATCAATTATCCCAAAGCCTAGTGCAATTTCAATTAACTAGGCATGATTTCAGCACAATATTAACAAACTATGGGCCTGATTTATCAAGGCACGCATACTGAGCGTAATGGGTGTTTGTTTTAAAATGTACGTAATTCGGTTCTGCGTACTCCCAAATTTATCAAAGAATGGATCTGAAGATACAAGCGCTAATGAATTTGGGTATAGGTCTGCACTGCTCTATTACACAAAACGCTGCAGGATACATCCAATGCCTATGTGGAACATACATTCGCAAACGAACACACACAAAAAACTATTCAATTAATGTCACCTGTTAATAATATACTCAGTAATAGCATTTCAAAACAAAAAACTTTTTATGATTTTTTTTTTCAATGAAATACATTAGGATGATTTGAATCTACTGAACATAAAATAAAATTTTACAGTTGTTCCTGATGCAGACACATGTTATAGCATGCAAACAAGGCTGTTATCACTAGTACTCAGGACTTAGACTAGCCCTGTAGCTGGAGCAAGAGATACAGCAGAAAAACACGTAACTTTGAGAAGTCCAAAGCTTGAATCGGACATGGTGTGTGTGTTCAAGTCTAGCAAGCTTTTACTGTGCATTGACTGACTACTAGTTGCGTATGTTCCGGTTCTAGATATGAGCAGATTCATTTTGCACACGATACGCACAAAAAAAATCAGATACGGTTGCCCTCCTACATATATACCAGTCTGTGATCCCTACCTATAAGCGCTATGTATTAGGACACATACTAATAGCCGCTAGAGCAGCAATAGCTCAGAACTGGAAGTCCCCTGCTCCCCCCAGCATCGCTAAGGTCGTGTCTAAGATCCAGTTTAGTTTCGAAATGGAAACAACGGATGTGCCCTATACGTCATCCGCCTCCAATCCAATCTTCAAATGGTTTAGCTGGCACGAATATGTTACAGAGGGCTCTGGTAGAGCACAAGTAGCTTCAAATATTTCACCCCCTCCCTCCCCAACAGCCCTCATAGAAGAACCCCAGCCTAATGAATAGGTTCTGCCTGTGTGTCATTTGAGCTACCTAGGTACTAATATGTCCCCATGTGCTGTATTATGAGAAAGACCAATGTGTATATTTTATTTCTGCTTCTTAAAGTAACATGCATGTTATAAGATCGCTGTTTCAATTGAGTGACTCCCCCCCCCCCCCCCCACTGCATGGGGTTTCCCCCCCCCCTTTAGTTACCCTTTGTCTGTTCCTTCAACTGTGCTTGTTACCCTTCTTTTTTTTCTGTACCCCATTTAACTTTGAAAAACCCAATAAAAATTTATTGAAGTAAAAAAAAAAAAAAAAAAAATCAGATACGTTCCTTGATGAATCAGGCCCTACATGTCAAGACGTGTATTATACTATCTGCTGCAGGTGCAAACACAGGATTTCCAGAGGGGGGTTTTCAAATGCTTTCATGGGGAAGTTTAATCAAGTATCGCAATGGTACTAGCACAAAGAGGTGTAAAAGAGGGAGGGATATGCCTGTAACACACACAAGAACCGGGCAGAGGCATACATGGGGAGACAGGTATACATATAGAACAAACCCCTCAGCTGCGACCACTACACCAGATTTTACAATAAGAATGTGGTCATTAATGGGCACAATGTTTGGAAGCAAGGATAATGTTCATGGATAATGTTTCTGGGTACAGGCTGCACGCACACTAAAAAGAGGGTGCAATGTAAAAAATAAACATGCACTATGCTCAGTCCAACACTGCCTATAACTGTAATTTTTGACCACATCCAGTGTTTTCTCACTCGGAAAAAAAGAAAACCCAGCCCAAGCAACACACTGAAGGGGCAAATGCAGAATTTGAGGAGGGGGATTTCCACACCACCAGTGGGCGTGATCAGCATGTGTAGGGGCGTGGCTATAATTTTTCACGTGGCTATAATTTTTCACAATCAGTATGGCACAACATTCCATTGGTCCATCATAGTGAATGTGGCCAAACATCATTCGTGATGCGTTGTACTGAGAGATTATTGTACATTATTCTGGTTATACATACAACTAAATGCTTCTATGCTTAACAGCCTAGATGCTGCATACAAAGAATCATTCTTGAAACTCAACACATCCTAACGTGCTCCTGTACATTTTAAAACATTGCTCTTTAACATAAATGTAATGTGCTGTATTTTTTCCCATAGTTACAAACCCTGCTTACTGAATATTCTTAATAAAATCCTATATAAGATACTTGTCTGCATTCTTCAGACATGGTCAAATGTTATACTGTACAGACATTAAAATCAGTCATAGGTGGTCTATATTGCACTTTTAGGTGATATACTGTTTTGTATGCTAATGATATTCAGAGTTTGATGCCTCATGGACAAAAAAAATATGAAATGATGAAACAGGTTTTTGGCACAAGCTGATTAGCAATTTACAGAGTTTTGTGGTTTGTTTTAACTGGTAATTATTTAACCAGAATAGTCGAGACTATATCGCAAATGCATATCTCCTATCTGTCCAAATTTAGGCAGGATAGGGTCACATTCGCAAACACACACACACGTAAACTGTCACACACACACAGACAAGCACAGACTCACACATACACACACACACACAGGATCAAACGCACAGACATGTAAATTGTCACACACACACTTACCTTCTTCTACCTCCTGCATCACACCCATTTCGATCGTGTGGGAGAAAGGGGCGGGGCCAGACTGCCGGGCAGAGAGCTCACAGCAGGGGGACTAGGAGATGATTGCAGCTACAAGCAGTAGTGACTGGTCCCGGGAGAGGGGAGGAGAGAATGGGTTAGAGGCAATGTAATTGTTCTGAAGAGCTAAACCTGCTCCTGGAGAATATGACATGCCTCACATGATGGTGTTCATGCCTCCAATGCCATGGCCAAAGTTCTATGTCACATTTCCAGATGAGGCCAATATCAGGATGAATGGCAATGTAATTATTTGCACTACAATACAATATTGTGAAGCTGTTCAAGACATTAACAACTGGCTTCATATATGATCAGATCCATTTTAAATTATAACACACAAGTTGCTTTTGTAATTTTTTTAAAACGATTACAATCTCACATGTAATTATGTACATACACTTCAAAGAACTTAAATTCGACCACTTCAGATTATAATTTTAAACCATTTCTTGATCGTATTATTGATCACTTCAGAAATATACATCTGATCGTACTTAATCTATTGCCACCCACAAAATTATTTTATTATCTAACAATTCAATTAAAAATAATCAGGCAGCTTAACTAAGTAAATGCACTACCAGGGGCTTCTCTGACACTGTTTCCTATCAATGCATATAAAATGTTATCATTGTGAATAATTTTAGCTCATAGGTACTGGAGGTAGGAGACATAGTTGGAACATATGTTAGTGAAGATCATACAAGAATGAAGCAGATGTAAAGAAACAATTGTATGCTGGATAGAAGCCGACAGACAAATATCAGAATAATTAGGTATAATTCTGGAATGGAGCATGAGTTGGGAAAGCTTTGCAGGCCACGGATTAATATGTAAATGATAACTATTAAGAATATAAATGTAGATGAAGTGTTATATAGCTGTTTTTCCTAAGTAATATTCTTAACTATATATGCATATAAAAAGTGGATACTCTGCCGAGACTCTCTGAAATAATTCAGTATTTACTTCAGTAAATATATCTCAGACAATGCAGTGGTCCCACATTACAGAGAATAGGTTGGTTGCAACACAGAAGCTTTTATGAATGAAAAATATGCAGTGCTTTTTAAAATGCACTTTGGGGACATCCCATTGCTTTCTTCCATATTCTCAGAAAAAACAGTGCCGGTGACATCACAGTGCATGTGAAGTGCTGTTTTTATATTACAGGGATGGCAATCTCAAAAATGGTCTTATCTTAATTATGCCTAACACAGTGAACTGTATACACTAAGCATAGTTTTATGCATACTTGCCAACATTTTTTTTTCTTTTTCCGGGAGATGCCGGCTGGGACGTGGGCGTGTAGGGGGCGGGGCTGCGAAATCGCGTCATTTTGGCCCCGCCCCCGTGACGGAATGACGCAAATCGCGTCATTTTACAGTGGGGGCGGGGCTAAACGCTGCGATTCCGGGTGAATCGCGGCGTTTAAACTAAATTTTTCCCCCTTCCTATCAGGGAGATTGCCACACTCGTCCGGGAGACTCTCGCAAAATGCGGGAGTCTCCCGGACAATCCGGGAGAGTTGGCAAGTATGGTTTTATGTAATCCCTCTGCAAACTATGATCAAACTCAGAGTTGTGCCTGCTACCTCTTTCCCTGCTGTTGTATTGTAATTCTTTCTGATATCAATGGAGTCCAACTGACATTATGCTACGCTCCAAACAATGTCAAATGTATCCTTTGCTATTAAGCCACTCCCCCAAGCAATTGTATTGTATTATGCCTCAATTGGATTGACAAGTGGTTTCTGGGAGAAGATAAAGCAATTATGGAGGAGAGAGGCAATGACTACTGTACAGGGCTCTGCAAGACTTACTAACACCATAATAGAATCTAGTCCAAAGCAAGAATATATATTTTCATTACTTAATGCTTATATTAGAAATATACAAAAGGAAAGTAAAATATATAGGTTTACAGTCCATTTAAACTGCATCTGCTATTAACATTTTCTGATCTAGGTATAGTTAAAAAAACATATAAGCCATGTAATTTTGTATTTATAATATACTATAGTGGCCTTAACACAAAGAGAACTGCAAGAGTGTGTAGGCACTAAAACATTTACATTGTCAAGTTGGTTACCACTTTAGATCAAGGGGTCTATTGATAAACCATAATTTTGTCTTAAATCCTGCAGAAACGACTGTTTGTGGACTCTTTAACAGCAGTGTAATATCCGAGATATCACAGACATCTCCAGCATTCATTAAATTATCTCTTGGTGCCACAGTCCCTATATCCTCTATAGGAACTGTGTTCCTGTCCAATATAAGAAGCCTAGCTTTTCAGAGTTTCGTCCAGTTAGCGAACGCCATCTGAAGATGGTATTAACAGCTCTCCCTCTATTGTGGAAGCCTAGTCGGAAAGAGATCATCTGATCCCTCCTTGGCAGGTTGGGAGTTCCTCCCATTCTCCCACGTTAGTTCACCATTTACGGGTATTCGTGACCTTATTGTATAGACTAGCCTGGGACAGAACCCGGAAATACACTCATTACAGTGTTGATTTTTATTTTGCAGGGCTGCTTCAGTATGTTGGTAAATTTCTCCGTTCTTACATCTCTGATCGCTGTGAATAGCGGCAATGAGAGATGTTAGCTAACGGGCAAAATGTGCAATGGGTCTAAAAAAAAAAAAAACACAGAAGAGAAATGTTACAAAAAACTTCCAGAACAGCATTTGGCACAAGTTATGCATAACTAGGTATACAAAATTGTTTTAAGGTAATAATCACGGACTAAGAAGATATGCCCCTTTATTATGATTTATCCGGTCATCTTATTATCAGTGAAGATTATTCTGCTGTTCAATGAATGGACATCTACTTTTCAATAGAGATGAGCGGGCTCGGATTGCGCTAATCCGAGCCCACCCGAACAGTGCGGATACGACGGGATCCGAGCACTGTTCGGGTATTTCCGGCGGCCAAAAGAACTGAAAACGAGGCTATGACGTCCAAGTCTCGCGTCGGATCTCGCGAGACTCGGATTGCATAAATTCCCTGCTTGCGGCCGACATCTTCAGTCGGGCTCAGATCATTGAAGAGAGAGGTAGTATTATGTTGCTCCTGTATCCTGTCACTCTGTCCTGCTTAATCAAGTGGTTTTACTTAGTCCTGTGCTCTGTCCTGCTGATCAGTCCAGTGGTGCTTTGTCCAGTGCTCTGTCTTGCTGAGTCCAGTGGTGCTGTGTTCTGTGCTCTGTTCTGCTAAGGCCATTGTTATTTAAAAATTATTAAAAAATTATAAAAAAAAAAAAAAAAAATTATACAAAAATTATACAAAAATAATTAAATTTTTTTGTAAAAATTTTTATAAAAAAAGCATAAAAATTTCTACTGCAAAATATAAATACGTTTCACTGTTCCTGCAGTCAAAAAATATTAGTACTGCAATATTTTACTACGTTCACTGTTCCTGCAGTCCAGAAATATTAGTACTGCAATATATAAATACATTCACTGTTCCTGCAGTCAAGAAATATTACTACTGCAATATATAAATACGTTCACTGTTCCTGCAGTCAAAAAATATTAGTACTGCAATATATAAATATGTTCACTGTTCCTGCAGTCAAGAAATATTAGCACTGCAATATTTTACTACGTTCACTGTTCCTGCAGTCAAGAAATATTAGTACTGCAATATATAAATACGTTCACTGTTCCTGCAGTCAAGAAATATTACTACTGCAATATATAAATACGTTCACTGTTCCTGCAGTCAAGAAATATTAGTACTGCAATATTTTACTACGTTCACTGTTCCTGCAGTCAAAAAATATTAGTACTGCAATATATAAATACGTTCACTGTTCCTGCAGTCCAGAAATATTAGTACTGCAATATTTTACTACGTTCACTGTTCCTGCAGTCAAGAAATCTTAGTACTGCAATATATAAATATGTTCACTGTTCCTGCAGTCAAAGAATATTAGTACTGCAATATATAAATACGTTCACTGTTCCTGCAGTCCAGAAATATTAGTACTGCAATATTTTACTACGTTCACTGTTCCTGCAGTTAAGAAATATTAGTACTGCAATATATAAATACGTTCACTGTTCCTGCAGTCAAAAAATATTAGTACTGCAATATATAAATACGTTCACTGTTCCTGCAGTCCAGAAATATTAGTACTGCAATATTTTACTACGTTCACTGTTCCTGCAGTTAAGAAATATTAGTACTGCAATATATAAATATGTTCACTGTTCCTGCAGTCAAAAAATATTAGTACTGCAATATATAAATATGTTCACTGTTCCTGCAGTCAAGAAATATTAGCACTGCAATATTTTACTACGTTCACTGTTCCTGCAGTCAAGAAATATTAGTACTGCAATATATAAATACGTTCACTGTTCCTGCAGTCAAAAAATATTAGTACTGCAATATATAAATACATTCACTGTTCCTGCAGTCAAGAAATATTAGTACTGCAATATATAAATACGTTCACTGTTCCTGCAGTCAAGAAATATTACTACTGCAATATATAAATACGTTCACTGTTCCTGCAGTCAAGAAATATTAGTACTGCAATATTTTACTACGTTCACTGTTCCTGCAGTCAAGAAATATTAGTACTGCAATATATAAATACGTTCACTGTTCCTGCAGTCCAGAAATATTAGTACTGCAATATTTTACTACGTTCACTGTTCCTGCAGTCAAGAAATCTTAGTACTGCAATATATAAATATGTTCACTGTTCCTGCAGTCAAAAAATATTAGTACTGCAATATATAAATACGTTCACTGTTCCTGCAGTCCAGAAATATTAGTACTGCAATATTTTACTACGTTCACTGTTCCTGCAGTCAAGAAATATTAGTACTGCAATATTTTACTACGTTCACTGTTCCTGCAGTCAAGAAATATTAGTACTGCAATATTTTACTACGTTCACTGTTCCTGCAGTCCAGAAATATTAGTACCAGAGATTAAACTACGTTCACTGTTCCTGCAGTCCAGAAATATTAGTACCAGAGATTAAACTATAATGGAGTACAAAAATTTGGAGGATAAAGTAGGGAAAAATCAAGAACCACTTCCTCCTAATGCTGAAGCTGCTGCCACTAGTCATGACATAGACGATGAAATGCCATCAACGTCGTCTGCCAAGGCCGATGCCCAATCTCCTAGTAGAGGGCATGTAAAATCCAAAAAGCCAACGTTCACTAAAATTAGCAAAAAAAGAAAATCAAAATCATCTGAGGAGAAACGTAAACTTGCCAATATGCCATTTACGACATGGAGTGGAGAGGAACGGCTTAGGCCCTGGCCCGTGTTCATGACTAGTGGTTCAGCTTCACCCAAGGATCTAAGCCCTCCTCCTCCCCCCCCTCTAAAAAATTTAAGAGACTTAAGCTGTCATCAACAACACAGCAAACAACTCTGCCTTCTAAAGAGATGGCATCACAAATCCCCAAGGCGAGTCCAAGGGTGTTGGTGGTTGCGAAGCCTGACCTTCCCATCAGGTGGATTTGCAGCACGCCCTCTGCATATGCTGGAAGGATCACCCACAGTCCAGTTACAGATTTGGCTAAGGAAGGTGTGAATGTTGTACACCGGGAGGAGGATATTGATGTAGCTGGCGCTGAGGAACTTGACGAGGAGGATGCTGATGTGGTTATCTTAAATGAGGTACCAGGGGGGGAAACAGCTGTTGTCCATGGGATGAAAAAGCCCATCGTCATGCCTGGGCAGAAGACCAAAAAATCCACCTCTTCGGTCTGGAGTTATTTCTATCCCAATCCGGACAACATATGTATGGCCATATGTACCTTATGTAAAGCTCAAATAAGCAGGGGTAAGGATCTTGGCCACCTAGCCACATCCTCCCTTATACGTCACCTGAAGAACCTTCATAATTTAGTGTTTAGTTCAGGACCTGTGGCTAGGACCGTCAGCAGTCCAGGGACACCTAAATACCTTGGTCCTGTTGTATCCACACCAGCAACACCCTCCTCGTCAATTTCCTCCACGATCTCGATCAGAGATAGTCCTGCAGTCCAGAAATATTAGTACCAGAGATTAAACTACGTTCACTGTTCCTGCAGTCCAGAAATATTAGTACCAGAGATTAAACTGCGTTCGCTGTTCCTGCAGTCCAGAAATATTAGTACCAGAGATTAAACTACGTTCACTGTTTCTGCAGTCCAGAAATATTAGTACCAGAGATTAAACTACGTTCACTGTTCCTGATTGGTTTGTTAAAGTGCGAATGTCCTATTTTAACAACATCAGGGTGGGTGGGAGGGCCCAAGGACAATTCTATCTTGCACCTCTAGCAAACTCTTGCAAACTGCCATCCTGTCTGCCACTGCAGTGCCACTCCTAGATGGGCCACGTGTTTGTGCCGCCCACTTGTATCGCTTAGCTTAGACATCCAGCTACCTCGGTGCAACCTTTTGGACTAAAAACAATATTGTGAGGTGTTCAGAATAGACTGGAAATTAGTGGAAATAAATGTTATTGAGGTTAATAATAGTGTAGGAGTGAAAAAAAAACAAAAATATGGATTTTAGCACTTTTCATGCTTTTTTAAAAAAAATCAGAACCAAAACCTTTAGTGGGGTGTTTTTGGCAAAACCAATCAGAACCCAAAACCTCAAGCTAATCAGAACCCAAAACCGGCCGGTGCACACCCCTACTTTTCAATACTAATAGTTCATTTTTTACCACTTTTAGTTTTTGGAAACTGGGCACATCAACATTTCAACCATAGAAAACAACAACTTAATAAGAGAAAACAACTCTTCATAACATGTTGGATAAAGAAAATACATTACTAGAGTTTTTGTAAATGGCTTTAGTATATGCAGAAGATCTGCCTTGTGTTCTGTCTCCATACTAAATTCACACACGTCCTAGTGCGCATCTCACATCTCCGTGTACATATCTCATTGAGAATTAAGTTCAACAACTGGCTGCAAAATGGTTTCAGGTTTAGCTTTTCAACCTCAGTCAGTTCACCTTTTAGTAAGTATAGCTCAGCCTGTGGAAAGTAAAATAATTAACCTGACACACTGCCATTTTTGTTTCTGGAGAATTACCCACAGACAAGGTGAAAACAAGCAGTATGAGGTTAAAGAAATATATGGCAGTAAATGTTTCATATTGTGAAAATTATTTCATTATTCAGTCTAGCTTATACTCTATAACTTAATTTAAAAAATGCAAATAACTCTTGATAGAATAATTCAGTGTAATATCAGGGCCTTTTCTCATTAAATTTAGAGGCTACTTAAGATGAGGAAAAGCAATTATAAGTAAGTCAAGGAAATGAAAAAAACAAACCTTGATAAAGGAATAGCAAATGTGAGTAGACTGAACTCATAATGAGATTCATGGTTGCATCTTGTTCTACAAAAATGTATTTTTTTCTGACAATACTCAGCAGAACTTGGTGATTAACCCAGCAACTGCCGGAAGGATGCTCAGAGCCACTGCAGGTCTTGCTAACTTATTTCTGGAAAATTAAATGTCCATTTTCTAATATGCTATGAATAGCATTTATTGGAGAATCCAGACTTAGGGCTAGATTTACTAAGCTGTGGGTTTGAAAAAGGGTGGATGGTGCCTATAGCAACCAATCAGATTCTAGCTTTCATTTATTAAGTACCTTCTACAAAATGACAGCTAGAATCTGATTGGTTGCTATAGGCAACATCCCCAATTTTTCAAACCCGCAGCTTAGTAAATCTAGCCCTTAGTGTGCAGTAAAAGTAAAATACTACTTACCCTTTACTTTCTAGCACAGATAAAGCACAATATTAGGAGATTATATAGTATATGTGTATATGTATTATATTATAAGTCCGTGGTTATGCTATCACTGGCAGAACTACCATTGTTGCAGGAGGTGCTGCAGCTACAGGGCCTGGAGGTGAGGGGGCCCATAGTAGATGCACATACTGTAACACTGGTAGTTATTACTAGTTGGTGCAGGCAGCATTACCTGCACTCACTATCGTCTCAGAATATGCACAGTGAGACCACATAACCACTGTAGGGTTGGTATGAGGCACTTGTCATAATGTCACCTGTTTGGTATTCACCAAACATGAGGCAATGCACTAAGTTCAAACAACTACGTCTGGTCTGGCTGGTGGACACTGTTCCAAAAAATAAAAACCTGTGTTATACTTAGATGCAAGTTTGCAAACCTAGGCCAAACCGCAGTTTTTAAAAAAAATTTGAGAAGCGTTCTTCTGGTTACCCGGCTGTCTTTTTCTGATGGTGGAATCATGAACCTTAACATTTACTGTGATGGCAGAGGTGTGTAGATCCATGGATGTGGTGTTCATTTTTTTTGCAATTTTTTTTCGTACCCACCATACTGTTGATGTTTTGGTGAATTTTTTGGGACACCTGCTCATAGTAAATTTGACAACTGTCTTCAGTGTTTGTGATTAATCTCTCCATGGCCTCTGGTGGACTTCAAATCGGTTGGAAATAGCAGCATAACCCTTTCCAAAATAATGAGAAGCAACAATTGTTTAACTGAGATTATCACAGAAGTTTTTACTGCTTGGCATGGTGTTAACACAATCCAAATGTGCCAAGTGGTAGCACATGACCATGAGGTGATAACACATTATTAAATGAAGTAGCAGCAACTGGCTTAAATTATCTTATTTTTGATAGTTAATCAGTAATTGTATACTTACTTTTTCACACATGGAGTTTTCATGTTTGCTTATTTTTTGTTGAACAAATAAGTATAAAAAAAACTTGTTAGGGATTATCTGTCCAATAACATCAAATGTATCAACTTTTAGGACTTTGTGAGGACAACATTATTTTTAAATATGTCCCTAAATGGAAAAATAAGAGAATCAATACATGTTAATTTCATTTCCTTGAAATGCTACATGGCAGCCATTACGAATCAATTAACCGCTTAATCAGCTAAGTAGAGACAGGAAAGATTTACACCTGGATGATATACAATGTGACTCTGTGTTTTCGAGAAACTTCCCAAGCTGTCCTACAAAATATAAACAGCAACAAGAGGGAGGGGATGAGGGCATTTTCACTGCCTTGTAGTATTTAAAGCAAATTAAATAAACGGGTAGTAATTCTCATATTTTCTTTTCAAACTCCATGGCAGCCATAACGAATGGGACGTACCCAAGCAATATATGAAGGTTAGGTTTAAGCATAATACAAACTCACAAATGCAACGAAGATACAAATAATAGTTTCCTTTTCTTCCTTAACTGTTTGGAGAATTTTCCTTCGTAACTGAGCATCATGAAAGAATCAAAAGATAATGTTTGTAATGGTGTGAAGAGACTACCCTGCTGGTTTGCGGCTTGTCATCCTCCTTGTAGAGTGCGTCATTAGGATTTCTGGTACCTTAGGTACTTTCCTTTTATTAGTTTATGCAATGAAATCTCTAATCCATCTTGCGTCAGTCTGTTTGGAAGGAGCATGGTATTAACGAGGCCCTGCAGGCAGAACAAAAAGTTGACTTCTTTTGTTCTTAAAACATAAATTGAGATTGTTCTAACAATTTTCTTCTTTAGCATTAATTGGCTGTGGGCAAAGAGATGGAAGTATGATTTCCTAATTGATATGTAAAGAAGAGAGTACATTAGGTAGGAAAGTAGGATTCAATCTTAACACTACTTTATCTGTCTATATGTTCAGAGAAGATACCTGACACCACAGGGCATGTAATGTACCCACTGACAAGCAAACGTGATTCTACTTAAAGTGTAAGTGGCTTGAGTGGAATGTCCTGTAGAGGTTCAAAGGGACTAGACATTTGATAATCTAGAACTATATTAAGATCCTAAGATGCAACAAATGCTGCCTGATATGGGGGGTCTAATTCTCTTTACTTCTTGAAAGATGCTGTAAATAATATCATCAGATGCTATTTTGAAAACCTGGAAAATACTAAGGGCACACATCTGAACTTTCAGTGTATTAAGAAAAAAAGGCCCTCGTCTAAGTCATCTTTCAGGAAGTCAAGAATCTGTGGAACTGTAGCAGAAGTTGGACTATGCTTTTTCAGTTTGAACCTCTTCCAAATTCTATAGTAGATGATGGAGGAATTTTTCTCTCTGGTTTGAAGAAGTACATGCACGACCTTGTCCGAAAATCCCTTGTGTGCTTTAGCAATGTCTGCTCAATTTCCATGCCATCAAAGACAGGACATCCAGAAGTATCTGATAATGGCTGAGATAATCTTATCGCCTTTTTCTGCTACAGGAATCGCACAGAGATGTTCTTACATCACAGTATTGCTCCTGGTGTCCCTTTGTCGGTTTCTGAAGGTAATTAAGGTCCAGTTGTAGGAAAAAATTCGGAGCTGTTTGATTCAAATACTGGTTAAAAATATGGAATCACATGTCTCATCTCCAGAATGTTTGTGTGTAGAAGTTTCTTTTTGTGAAGCAATGTGCCCTGCACCACACGTGTTGGCAGATGAGAAACCTATCCCTTGGAAATGGAGTCTGTTGTGAGCATATCACTGGTAAGGATACTGTATCTGCTGCTGTATCTATCTTCATTGATGATTCTTTCATGATTGAGTAGTCAGCATCCATACCTCTGCATAGCTTGAAATCCTGCCGCTTCCAGGACACGGTATAGGTTGAATCAGGCCATGGTTATTGTGAGACCTTTAGCCCTGGTCTATCTTCTTTACCTCTAAAGGAACAAAACGGTTGTTTGGAAGGATTACCACCATACTGACAAAAGTACTGCTTTCCTTTGCAATTATTTAGTGCTTCCTGGAAGTGTTGTTTTGTTGCAGAAAGAGGAAACTACTTTGTTCCTTGTCTTGTCACAAGCAATGTGATTTAGTTCCAGTAATCTTCTGAATAATCAAATCAAGTTCATCTCAAAAAAGAAAAGTACATTCAAAAGGAAGATTAGACAAATGTTTCTTCGATTTTGAGTTAGCTGCCTACCAACATAGCCGGATATCTCTTCTGGAAACCAGAGCTACAGACATATTTCTTGCTGAAAGAGAAATTGCATCAAGTGAAGCATCGCAAGAAAATTTAAACCTTTTTGTATTATGGCAATGCTTTTCATTAAATGTTGTCTTTTAGCATACTCTTGCACATCACTTTGCTACGTATCAGTCCATAGTCTCAGTGCCCGGAAACTAAAGCTGCAACTACACATGATGCAAGAAGTGTACCTGAGGAAATATGTATCTATAATTATTATCTGTATAATTACTTTCCATTTACCCATCCATAGGGTCTTTTAGCAGACCTCCATTTTATAGTGGAATAGTGGTCCTAACCAAAATACTAGTCATCAACTTTTGGTCCAGAAAGCCACTTGGAAACATCATCATCCTGAAAAGGATATATACCATTAAATCTTTTAAAATTAAGCTGGGGTCTGTCCAAGAGCTCCCACTCTTTTTTTGACAATTACTTTAATCACTCTGTGTATCCTAAATACTCTGCCTCGTTTTTGTTGATACTGAAATAGAGAATCTTGGAGAGAAGTGTTCATTAGAGTATCCTTATCCCCATGCATCTATTAATCTACTCCTCCACAATATTATGGTGAAATGACCTGAAAACTTCCTCGATCTCCGCTGATCCACTGCTGATTGAACCATCTTGCAAAATGACAGAGCCCAAAGACCCACAGGCTGACAGACCAGTCTGCATATCCTCTACGCCCAAACTTATCTGTGATCTGGGTCTCTTTAACCGTTGTATGACTGATAAGGCATTGCTAGTGGCAAAAGTGTCGAGCATGGATTCTAACTAGCCATGCAATTAGTTCTTTAAATTGCTCAGGGGATGTGCAATAGTTTCCTTAGGTTGATGTATACATTACACACATAAAGCTGCATTAAATTCTTCAGTAAGAGATTTATCGCATGCTACACAAACATGAGACTTGCTGCTTTTCTCCCCTTCAACAGGCTCTAAAGGAAAACTGAGAAGGAGACATAGCATCTAACAACCACCACTAAACCAATAAAAAGCAGCTCTTGTTAGGGCTTACCTAGAACAGTTGCTCTTTGGGGGATGGGTTACAGTTCTATGGTAAGGACTTCTTTACTGCTGCTATGACATTTGCTGAGAACTACTTTCCAAACTGCTTAGTGCTTTGTTTGTCAGTTTACAAAGTGACCCAGAAGTGAAGTCAGACGCAAGGTTCCAGCACCAGGCAACTAGCAACTAACTACCCAAGGGAGCCATCTTTATCCATGCTGACACAATTAGAGTTGTGCCCAATGACGTTCCAGACTCACAGAGATCCAGTAAGCCCCAACATATAAAAATGCTACACTACATCCACACTGTACATACTACCTCATTCAGACAGGGAAAAAAAAACTTTGTCCTGTCTCTAATCCACTAAGAAGTGAATCCATTCGTTATGGCTGCCAAGGAATTTGAAAAGGAAACACAGATTTGAAAGTGTGTACTTTCTTTTTCATACTGATGATACAATTTTGTAAATAGCGGCATTTACAGTAACACATACACATTAATGTAGATGGGATGAGCTTACACCAACTTTGTTTTCATTAAGATACACAGAAATTGTTGCCATCTACATGCACTGAGATTGTTCACCTCACACCGTTCATGGGAAGTCATCCTAATGAATTCTATTATTAGAGTGCTGAATGAGGTAGTATCATCATCATCATTTATTTATATAGCACCAGCATATTCCGTATTGCTTTACAATTGGGAACAAACAGTAATGAAACAATACTGGATAATACAGACAGACAGAGAGATAAGACAGACCTGCTCGCATGCTTACAATCTATGTATAAGCTAACTACACATTCAATGCCTGATTAATACTCTAAAGATGCCCATATATGGTGTGATTTGGATGGCTAAGGGGTCCTTATTGGATGCAAATTGCCTCTTGTATGGACACAAGAAGGTCACTGATCCCGATCTACATCTGATGGGGAATTATCATATGTTGAACAGGACAGATGGTAGATGCGTTTGGACAATTACAGCATCTGACTTTGTGTGCTGCCACTATCCAACCAGGCTAGAGGCTCTCCCATCAGATCCAGGGGTTCGGTCTGAGTGCTGGACATCTGAATCTGTGTACAGTGTGCTGCAGCTTAACCAGATCCTTTGGCTTTGATTACAAAATAACTATGAGCCAGTACCAGGTCAGATGGTAGCAATGATAGGTTATAATTAGGGTAGATGTGATGGCAGCCCATTAATCTGCAACACATAGATCCAGAGGCGTAAAATTTTAGAGCCTGGGACGAGAAGGAAAACTGTTGCCCCACTTGCCTTCAATTTTAACCAATTTAACCTAAAATATTCATAAATTGCACCCTGGGCAGTCGCTTCTCTCGCACAGCCCTACATAGATCAAGTGGGCTTAAACTAATTGTCCATGTATAGGCAAGAACATTAAGCACATGTGCAGAGTCGCCACACTGGCAGCACACGTATTCATGTTATCTGTATTACTATTTGTGAAATGTAGTAAGATATGCAAATTGCTTGCTGTATCCAAACAAAGGCAGTTAGTGTAAACTAGACATGTTCACTGATCCCCATGTTCTGGTTTTGGTTTTGGATTAACTTCGTGTTTTGGTAAAATCGCCCTGCTGTGTTTTGGTTTTAGTTTTGGATCTGTATTTTTTAGAAAAACTGCTAAAATATGCTAAAATCACATAATTTTGCTCAATAACACTAATATCAAGTCAATTTTGACCAACTCACAGGTCACAATATTATTTTCATACACTTTCGGACAAAGACTGCAGTGAGCTGACTGGATGCTAAGCGACAGAGCAACGGCACAAACACATGGCAGTTCATAGCACATCTGCCACACAACAGTGGCAGAAAAGAAAAGTGGTGCAACATGAAATTCCCACCCACCCTTATGTAAGATATTGAAAAGGACAAGTACAGTTTAACAAAGCATGCACTCCAGTGACAAGCAGTGCCACTTTTGTGGCTGAAGTGCTTGGTTTGTTTGGGCCCTTACAAAACAGGCTTAAGGCAGCTAAGCTATTGGTAGCTTAACATTGCTGTCAATGAACTCTACATTATTAAACCATGTCTGCTTGTGCTGCATCTTTAATCTCCTTTTGCTCTGTGGATACCTCCCTCTCATCCCTGAAGAACTGCCAAACTTATGTCGACAAAGGAATGGATATTAAAATTGGAGTGGTATTAGATTTGCTTCAGACAGACTGTGACACAGGACATGTGGGCAGCATGGAATCTGTCATGTTGGAATACGCTGCATTGAACAGAGATTTAAACAATATATAGACGAAGTTGAGGAGTCCGCACTTAAGTTAAAATGTGACCCACTGGATGAAATCCCAGATTCAAGAGAGCTTGTACACGAGAGAGACACTGCGCTTCAGAAGAATAATACAGAGGAGGCCCTAAGGCAGGACGATAAATATGTCCAATTTAAAGAACAACTAAGAGACCTGAGAAAACAAAAGGGTGTGTCACCGGCCCCTGCAGACTAAGCTTTGGAAAATTAAGACGAGGAGATAGCCGTCACCCTGACAACATGGCATGTAAAGTGAAACTGAGAATGACTCATGAAATCAGTTACGGTTCATTTGATTGCTCGACCCGTTCCTTGGATAAATGTGGTAATTCTACAGCTAATATATGACGATGAGCGCTGACCCCCCGGGATGTGTGCATTTATCAGACCAAGACCAATCCAGGGTGCCACGGCGGGTTGGATATGGTAAACCCAGTGAAAAACAAAGTATGTGGTCACACGTTCCAGAGACAAGCAATTGAAAAGATGATTGAAAACAAACTTCAGAAGGGTAAATCTGCCGGGTGTCCAAAAATTGGCTGTGATCACTCTGACATGAGTATATCTCTTAAAAGAGCCATTGAAATTCACAGCAAAAAGCAAGGTCATCACTGAGCTTCGAATCAGCCCCAATTCCCAAAAAATTATAATATAGTTAGGTACCTTTGACGTAAAGTGCAGATTACAAACACTTTGTGCAATATTGATGAAACGGCAGCAAAGTGGAAGGTTTGAATAATATATATACACGACTATTTAGACATCCATGCTTACATTACTTCTGCAAGCAACTTTGTTCTTTGTTAATAAAACTGTTGTCTTTATACCGTTTAAAATAGTTAAAAATAATCCTCCACCATTCTTCGGATGTTGATAGATGATAGTAAAATCAGGTGGAGTTACAGCAGAGGTGTCACTAATTTTGGTCAATTCTTTTACAGTAGACAAGACCAGATGTCAAAATGTTGTGCTGAGTCATCTGCATCATCAATGGGTGTCTTTGATTTTTGCAAAGTACACAACCCTATATAGCACATGTAGGTAACATTGGCACACAGCGGTAGTTGAAAGGAATAGTGGTGCAAGATGGAACTGTCCTTGGGACCTCCCACCCACCCTTATGTTGGATCTTAAAAAGGACATGCACACTTTAACAAACCAAGCACTTCAGTCAGTGGCGGATCCAGGGGGGGGGACGATAGGTGCCCACAGCTGCACACTGTGCAGGTCCGTTCGGCAGTGACAGTGTGCTGCGCGGCTGCTCTGAGCAGCGGGACTGCACACTGCCACTGCTGAACGGACCTGCACATACTGTGCAGCTGCCGGAAGCCATAGACATCAGAAAGGGGGCAGGGCCTAAATTGCCCCCCCCTAAAATCGCCTGGGGTAGGACAAACGTCTAGATCCGCCCCTGACTTCAGCGACAAGGAGTACCACTTTTGTGGCTGATGTGCTTGGTTTGTTTGGGCCCCCACAAAACAAGCTAACAATGGGCTTTAGGCACATAAGGTAACAGTGCTGTTAATGAACTCTACTGTGGCAAGATGTTGTTGTCATCATCCTCAGCCTCATCAGTGTGTACATCATCCTCATATATAATTAATTCATCACCACTGGAGTTCACCATCACAGAAGTCTCTGTATTTTGATGTAATTGGCAGGAAAGGCCTTCCTCATGGAAATTGTAGTTAATTTTTATGAACATCATCTTTTCCACAGTTTGAGAAAGTAGCCTCCTACGCCGATCTCCAATGTGACACTAGAGCAGTCATATTGCTCACCAGGAGCTCCTTGCATCTCTTGAGATCTGGGTCAGTTGGAAACAAAGAGAAGACATGGCTCTTAAACCTATGATCAAGCACAGTCGCCAAAATGTAGTGATCTGATTTCAAGATTTTGCTAACTCTTAGATCATGGCGAAGCAAATTAAGTACTCGATCTACAAGTCCGACATAGCATAATTGCTTTGTTTTATCTCCTCCTTCAGTTTCTCAAGCTGCTTTTCCAAAAGTCTAATTAAGGGAATCACTTGACTCAAGCTCGCAGTTTCTGAACTCACTTCAAAGGTGACTACTTTAAATGGTTTTGGCACCTTGCACACCACGGAAAGTATTCTCCACTTCCCTTGAGAAAAATACATCCCCCCTCCTTTCCCAATGTCATGGCTTGTGGAGTAAGCGTGGATGGCTTTTCGCTGTTCCTGCATCCTCCAAAGCATATACAGGGTGGAATTCCACCTTGTCACCACCTCTTGCTTCAGTTGGTGGGGCCCAGTTCCGGTTGTCCACATATCTGTGGTTAGGTGTACAGTGGGTAGAAAGACATTTTGTAGACCAATAATTACATTTTTACGAACCTTCTGGTAGAGATGAGGAATAGCTTTTCTAGTAAACTGGTGTCGTGATGGAATTTGGTAACGGGGACACAAGACCTCAAGCAACTGTCTAAAACCAGCTGCATTAATAGAGGATATTGGACGCACATCTAATACTAGCATAGTCGCCGTAGCGTCTGTGATCCGCTTTGCGTCTGGGTGACAGCTTTCATACTTGCTTCCTCTTCCAAAGGATTGTTTAACAGTCAATTGTGGTAAACTACTCGTAGTCTTCTTCTTGAATGAAGATTCACCCCCAGCAGCAGCAGTAGCAGTGGGACTAACGCTACAAATGTCTAGACAACTGTTGCTAGGATTTGAGTAGAAATAATTCCACACATAAGAGGTGGATTTTTTGGTCTTATGCCCAGTCATGACAATGGCCTTCTTCTTATCATGTGTCAGAACTGCTTCCACCGATGCAGGACTTACACAAACAACATCAACCTCATCAACATTCTCATTAGTGCCCTCGTCGGCTACAGAAATATTCCCCTCATCCTGTTGCAATTCCAAAGTGGCATCCTCAATTGGTGTATCACCGGCTACACTCAGGCTGTTCAGGCACACATCTGCAGAAATGCTGAAAGGGGCCTTCTTTAGGGATACACTATCAGAATGGTCAGGATTACACATAGCACTCGTGGATGGACTCTCCTCAGGGATTGGTGTCATTTCTGAATCTGAACATACATTTTCCTCTAATGCCTTACTGTTTTCTTCCAGCTCAGGTTTTACACGTAAAAGTATTTGGGCACCATTTTTGGAGTCCGAATGACAAGGTCTTGCTTGGTCACGACTGACCTTACAAGAAGATGGCTCAGTAACAGTTTCAGATCTCGCACTCATGGAGAAAGGCGAAGGCCTCATTCTTTCTTTGCCACTGCATGTGTAGAATGGCATGTTGGCAATTTTAGTTTTTCCTGCAAATAACTTTGCCTGGATTACAGGTCTCTTTTCTTGACCAAGGTAAAAGGTGTTTTTCTACATTTTTGTTTTCCTGACTTAAAAACAATATGCACTTTAACATAGGCTTTAGCAGATGACGTAGAGGGATTACTATCATCATGACTGTTGCCAGCAGCTGCTTGGTGCTCCTGGTCTTCTGTGTACTGCTGTGAATCCATTTTGATAACACAGTACAAAGTGACTGCAGATTTAGAACAAGACTGCCAGCCCTATTATTTCTATTTCAGCAATGACAATTAGCAATAGAGCTGTCCTGTTTGTGTGTGAACTATAATTCTTTGAAGAACAAGGCTAACCCTCCTCTTTCTTTTCTAACTGTGATGCTGCCCAACTGAACAAGAGCCTGCCAAGAACCGTGCTTCCCCTTCTGTGTCTCTCTGTGAAATGGAGCTGGATCTTGGTGGAGGGTCGGTACTTCTAAAATCCAAAACTCGCGAGATCCGACGACGAACAATGATGTTTTGCCTCGTTTTCAATTCCGAGGGCGCGCGAAACTACCTAGCCGGCTCGGTACTCAGATCTGCTAAGTTCGGGTGGGTTCAGTTCTCAGGGGAACCGAGCCTGAGCATTTCTAGTGTAATCTAAAATATATCCAGATCAATACAGAGAGTACCTTTCTTAATAATAGATAAAAGAAAATACATTGGTATGCACTCAATGCACAACAAACTTCCAAAGAATCGATTGTAGTAAAAAGCTCTCTCACACACAATTTCTGCATACTGCAACAAGCCTTCTAAACACACAAACTTTTCTTTCATAACACCACTAAACCATGAAGAGAGCTAACTTAAATTGAATTTTAAAAAGTTAACTGAAAAACAATGGCATATATTTACAGCAAAGGTCAACAAAACATCTTCTTGCACAGTTATTTTCTGTTCTCAAATTCAGAATGCTAAGGGGTGAAGGTGAAAGTCAATCAGGAGATAAGAACTTTTAAATGGACACTTAGCTGGAAGCTCACTGCTTGGAACACTAATTACAGTATGACCATGACATAAGATAGATTCTTGATCTGCACTTGAACCCAATAAAATACTGCATAAATTCCTATCCACAGTCCATACAAAACTAAGATAAATAAAAATTACATAATTGACATTAATAAACAAATGGATACACGAGGATAGACATTTGCACATACTTGCCTATATTTTGGACCACCACTTAATTAGATCCAAAGGTCATGTTGCTTGTCATTGTGCAGCTGGGGGAGGGGTCATTATGTCATAATTTGTATAATCAGGCCCTGTCCAGTGCTCCACAAAGAAGTGAATCAGGTAATAAGGCCACAACCCACTTCACAAGGAAGGGCAACGGGATCCAGGAGGATGGCTTACTTTTACAGAGAATCCAAGAGGACTCCCCAAAATTTGTCAGTCTACTGGACATCACAGGAGAGTAGGCAAGTATGCATTTGCATCATATAGTACACACTTCTAAGTTTACTCTCACATACTATAAACATCATATACATGCATATAAAGAAATAGGCTCAATTAGCACTCATTTACAGACAATGACAGACACACAACTCTCCACCAGCACACAAAAAAGGAAAATATATATTTGAACCCAAAAGCAGCCATGAGTTATTTTCATTAGTTTTAACTCTTTCAATAAAAATTACACACTGGGTAATAACAAGGTTTTTGCTTGTGAAAGGAAAGAATTTATCATCCGATACCACACTCTTGGATGAGTATAAATGTGTGGTAGTAAGTGTATCAAGCGGTAGAAAGTATTCACTGGAACCAGTGCCACTCTAGGGGCCTGACTCTGCTGTATTCTGTCCCTACATATGGCGACAAGAGGTATATTATGCATATACGTAGCATGGCCTATTTAAAGTTGGTACTGACCCTAGGTATTTCATATGCAAACTAAACTAGTAATTAAACAGCCCACATGTTAATGTCTTTCTCATTAGCCATCCTCATGTAGGCAAAATTTGTCTGTAAATAACAAAGAATAAAACCCAAGTAAAATAAACAAAAAAAAATTGTAATGCTGCCCTAGGTACGTGTATATTTAATTTCATGGGAAATACAACCCTGTGTTCTGGGTGTTATTAGGTGTGGGGCAGAGCATCACTGGGGGCCTGTCTCAGATTTTTCATCACAGCCTTTAGGTTATGCCACTGTCGCCATCACTTTTCATACTGTTTTGATTGTAAAACTATCAAATTCCATAGTTGTTAAAGTATCAAATTCCATTCACTATTTTCCATTTTCCATACCACTACTTCTAAGTTTCCAGTTCGACCAATGACCAGACCAATATACATATTTTACTTAAGTTCATTGGGGATAATTATTACATTTCATAGTCTACCCAAGTGGAAAAAAAATTAGGACAAATTGTATATTCATGTGGTAGTATATTGGGATATAACAATTGAACTGATTTATTTCTATCATACACAGCTATACTATCATTCCAGCTTCATGCTGTGTTATCACTCTAAGCTGCAGACGGTCTATCTCCTGGTCGCTCATCTCTATGGTCACAGACTGCTATATACATGGAAACCCCACTCTAGAAATTCTACAGCCCCTGTCAAAAGTTTGTGGACAACCCTTCTTGTTACTGTATTTGTACACTTCAACCACACGTGTTGCTAATAGATGAATAAACAGCCAAGCAATCTCCATAGTCAAACAGTAGTAGTAGAATGGGTTTTACCTAAAAGCTCAGTGATATTCAATGTGGTGCTATCATAGGATGCCACCTTTCCAACAAATCCATTTGTCACATTTCTGCACAGCTGGAGCAGCCCCGGTCAACTGTAAGTGTTGGTATTGTGAAGTGGAAACTTCAAGAAGCAACAACGGATCAGCAACAAAGCGGTAGGCCACACAGGCTCATAGAATGAAGCTGTGGAGTGCTGAAGCGTATAACATGTAAAAATTGCCTGTTTTCGATTGCAACACTAACTACCAAGTTCCAAACTGCCTCTGGAAGCAATGTCAGCACTAGAGATGTTCATCGAGAGTTTCTAGGATTGGTTTTCCATGATTGAGCAGCCACACACAAGCCTCAGATCACCATAAGCAATGATGATAAATGTTGTCTGGAGTGGTGTAAAGCTCAACGCCATTGGATTCTAGAGCAGTGAAAACACATTCTCTGGAGTGATAAATCACGGTTCACCATTTTGCAGTCTGACAGACAAATGTGGGTTTGGCGAATGCTTCCTGCCAACTGTAAAGTTTACTGGTGGAGGGATAATGGTTTGGGGCTGCTTTTCATGGTTTAGCTAGGGTCTCTTAGTTACAGTGAAGGGAAATCTTATTGCTACAGCATGCAGTGACATTCTAGAAAACTGTGTGCTTTCTACTTTGTGGCAATAGTTTGGGGGTAATGTTACAGTGCACAAAGCAAGATCCATAAAAGAAAAAAAAGAAAAGGATTTCCTGAGCTTGGTGTGAAAGAACTAGACTGGCCTGCATAGAGCCCTGACCTCAACTCCACTGACCACCTTTAGGATGAATTGGAATGCTGAATGCGAGGCAAGCCTATCATCCAACATCAGTGCCTGACGTTACTATTTCTCTCATTGCTTAATGGATGAGAGGAAGAGTAGAAGCTGTTACAGCAGCAAGGGGGAACCGAATCCTTATTAATACTCATAATTTTGGAATAAGATGTTCAACAAGCACATATGGGTGTGATTTTCGGGAAAACCTGGATACCCCCTGTCAAACTGCATTTTTCAGTGAATCTCTAAAGAGAAAGGAACTGTAAATGTGGAATGCGCAAAAGTTTAAACACCCTGTCAATCATTACTTAGTAACACATTTTTTACAGAAATAACAACTTCCAAACAGTCTAGTAATGAGCTAGGAGTTTGTATTCCTTTTAAAACTCTTCTACTCACAACCATTCTTAGGTCTTCTTGTGTGCACTGCTTGTTTGAGATCTCCCCATGTATTTTTATAATATTCAAGTCTGGGGACTGTGAAGTAGTCCGTTCTTTCTGTAAGTACTTCATGATTAATTTTGAAGAATTATTTGGGTAATTGTCTTACTGAAATATTCAAAGTATTTTTAGCTTCAATTTCTTTACTAACTACATGCCAGCTAGGGGCATAACTAGACATTTGCTGGCCCCATAACAAAACTTTGGTAAGGGCTCCCATGTACCACTTAATGGTGAAAAACATATGTATGTGGATTTAACAGAGAAGTCAGCCCATCCCACAGCTGTGGGCCTCATAGTTTTCCCCCTGCACCTATAGTACTTATATCCTTGATGACAGCAATGTACAAACTGAAAATGGTCTATGCAGCAAGATAATGCTATATGACACAAGGCTAGGAAGCTCCGCAGAAGGTTCCATGATTATGAAAATTAATTAATCTTAATACAGCGGTCTCCCCAGTCCCCAAATCTCAATCCAATCTAGCATTTGTATGATTATAGGGAACAAGCTATTTGCAGTACAGAACTACCATTAGCCAAGCTGCAACAACTGTGAGACACATTGGAGTTGACATAGGCCAGCATGCAAGTGCTGCACTTATACCATGCTAAGTCAAATTCCTGACAAATTCAGGCAATGTAAAAGTAACCTGGTGTTAGGTATAAGTATATGTAAAAGCATTAAAGTGACAATATTTTTATTTTACAGTGTTTACTGCAAATCCACAAATGTCTAGGGTAACTCTGTATAGGGGATGAGAATAGGGCTTATACAAAGGCACAAGGAGAAATATTTGGGTCCAGAAAAATGAAGAAAATTAATTTAAAGATGCAAATTTCTGTCTACTTTTGTAGTGCTGGTAAGTTTAATCATGTTTAGAAATTACAATGCTTGTATTTTAAAGTGCATCCATCTTATTTACAAATCTTTATGATTGTTTTATATAAGGGATGAGGAGGGCACCATTTCAATTGTTGCCTTAAGCAGCAAAATGGCTAGACACAACCATGGATGAGAGTAAGTCAGTGGACCTCAAATATGATACACACAGCAAACCACTTTAATGTTGCAGAAATGCGCCTAGATGGTCTGCTCAGTGCACTTTAACATGCACGTCTACTTACGCTCTTTGGAGGCATCTTGGTAAACTAAGAGTGTATCTAGATTTCTGAGCAGGTGAAAAAAGGAAAAATCTCAAGAGGCACTTTATTTACCCTTTAGAACCACCCCTTTCATTGAATAAAAATAAATAAATCAGTTTTAATTCTCCTAAAATACTGACCATTTATGGCTTAAAATATTAATAAGAAGGAGGGAACACCAGAACTGCCTTTCTTGCATATGGCATTTGCACAATACATATGGCCTTTTTATCAGTTTTTCATATGGTTCAAAGTGTGTCTAGAAATGCGCTTGTCCACAGGAGTATAAAAGGATGGGGTGAAGTGTGTCCCATTATATGTAAAGCAAAAACAGAGATATAGGTTCTCATTTAGAAGTGGATGCATTTGAACTCTGAATGCACATAGGAAAAGACGCACATAAAAAAGTGTATTTACAATGCATATGTTCAATACGCCGCATCTTAAAATATTTCTCACTCAAAAACATCAAACGATAACATAGCGATAGTGTAGAGATGGCACGACAGTGTTAGCTGTAAATGCTAAATTGCATTACTCTATTTATACACACTATAATAAAGGGTCATATACACAAAACAGAATTTTCGATTGACAGTGTTATTAAATGTGACATTCGCATTTTCAATACAATATGTACTTAAATACAAATTCAAATAAAAGAAAACCCAAACATCTGTCATTTTCCCCTTTTATAGTAGTGTCCATAAAGTAATGCAAACTAACGGCCGCAACTTCATAGAATATATTCGCTAATGATTTAATTACTATCAAATGGAGGCGTCAAGAATCAATCAGCAGTGGCAAGGTTATTCATCATCATCATCATCATCATCATCAGCTATTTATGTAGCGCCACTAATTGCGCAGCGCTGTACAGAGAACCCACTCACATCAGTCCCTGCCCCATTGGAGCTTGCAGTCTAAATTCTCTAACATACACACACACAGACAGAGATAGAGAGAGAGAGACTAAGGTCAATTTGATAGTACCCAATTAACCTACTAAGATGTTTTTGGAGTGTGGGAGGAAACCGGAGCACCCATAGGAAACCCATGCAAACACAGGGAGAATATACAAACCCACACAGATAAGGCCATGGTCAGGAATCAAACTCATGACCCCAGTGCTGTGATGCAGAAGTGCTAACTACTAAGCCACCGTGCTGCCCATTATTGGGAATCGCTGCACCAGCCCCCCACAAGAGGTAAGCCTTCTAAATGGCATATCCTGTCGTACAGTACTCAATCCGAATTTGCCCAACCCTGTTCCACTTCTCCATGTGTAATATACAGAAATGTCCGTACACAGTTTTGGTGCGCATATGAAGTACGGAAATGCTTATGTGCGCGAGTGTGTGTTACATTAAGAAGAAATACTTACCTGGTGTGTGTGTGTGCTACTTTAGGAAGAAAGCCATACCTGGTGGGTTACATAATGTCTGCGCGTGTGTTACTCTAGGAATATCTGGTGTGTGCGTGTTTGTGTGTGTAACATTACATAACAAAAAAGCCTTACCTGATGTGTGTGCGTGTGTGTCATTAGGTAGAAAGCCTTATCTGAAGAGTGTGTGTTTCATTAGGAAAAATAACCTTACCTGGTGTGTGTTATGTATATGTGTGTGTGTTCTTACCTAGAGCTAGTGTGTTTGTATTATGTTATATGCGTGTGTTATGTTAGTAAAAGGGCCTTGCCTAGAATGTGTGTTCCGTTAGGAAGACAGCTTAACCTGGAGAGAGAGTGTGTGTGTATTTTACCTTAAGAAGAAAGTCTTACCTGGAGTGTGTATTTGTGTGTTACATTAGAAAGAAAGCAGCACCTGGTGGTGTGTGTGTAACATTAGGAAAAAGCCTTACATGGTTTGTGTGTGTATTTGTGGTGTAAAATTAGGAAGAACACCTTACTTGGTGCATGTATTATACTAGGAAGAAAACCTTATCTGGAGTGTGTTTGTTACATTAGGATGAAAGCCTTAACTGGAGTATGTGCGTGTTACAGTATATGTGAGTTACACTAAGAAGAAAGCCTTATCTGGGGAATGTGTGTGTTACATTATGTGTGAGTTACACT
Source organism: Mixophyes fleayi (assembly GCF_038048845.1). NCBI lineage: Eukaryota > Metazoa > Chordata > Amphibia > Anura > Limnodynastidae > Mixophyes > Mixophyes fleayi. The sequence continues at coordinate 82,491,889 of NC_134406.1, read as the reverse complement.
AAGAAGAAAGCCTTATCTGGAGTATGTGTGTGTTACATCAGGGGCGCACGGAGGATTGTCGGGGGCGGGGTTTCTCCCCGCCGACTGAGAAAAAACAAAACAAAAAAACCACGAGAGAGAGCTGCTGCGCATGCGCGGTTTCGCCAGCGCTGTCCTATACAGCAGCCGCGGCGCTGTCTAAGAAGCGTCTGCGGCGGTGCTGTATACAATACAGCACCGCAGTGGACGCTTCTTTGACAGCGCTGCGGCTGCTGTATAGGACAGTGGCCACTTAGTTAGCGCAGGGGGGGGGGTTTCTAGAGACTCAGAAACCCCCCCTGCGTGCGCCACTGTACATTATGTATGATTTACACTAGGAAGGAAGGCTTACCTGGTGTGTGTGTTACATTATTTGTGAGTTACACTAGGAAGGAAGGGTTATTTGGTATGTGTGCGTTACTTCAGGAAAAATGTGTTACATGTTATGTGTGTGTATTACTGTAGCATAAAAGCCTTCCCTGGTGTGTGTGGGTTATATTAGGAAGAAAACCTTTCCTTTTGGTGTGTATTTGACATGTTGGGAAGTAAGTCTTCAGGACAAGGTACCTTAACTTTTTTTAAAATGCATCTCCATGTTATGGTAAATGTTTACAAATAACATTGTTCAAATATATTCAGTACCTAATTTGTACAAAATTATTCAAGTTTCTGTAAACTTACACTAGGACACTCCTCATGCATTTACATGTTGTAAACACCATTCTGATTAATTTTGTATGTGTTTTATTATCTACTAATAAATTTATTTAGAGTTCTATTTCACGTACCTCTTGAATCTATTTGATGTACCATTTGGGATGCACATACAAACGTTAAGAACAGAAGCTTTAGATGACAACTTTTGTTAAAAGTATACTTAAAGGGGGGTATTCAATTGTTTGCGAGATCGGGAAAATACTCGCGCTCTAAAAATATTACCGGTAATACGATAATATTGCGCGTAAATACCGTTCATACGGTAATTTACTCGCTGAATTTCAGCTCGCAGCTCGGGGAGCTGCGAGCTGAAATTCAGCGAGTAATTACCGTATTAACGGTAATAGTTTTAGAGCACGAGTTTTTCTGAGGTCCGGATTAACAATTGAATACCCCCCATAGTATCTCTACAGTGTAATCTGGTCAAAGAAATGTAAAATTAAGCTGTTCAGAAGTAGACTTTGTAATATTAATAAAAACAAGTTATAGGGGTGTATTCAATTGTCAGTGAGGTGTTTTTTTGACTGTGTTAAGTCATTTCAACGCTATTTTTTATAATTTTCGAGCGGGTTAACTTTACCCGCAATTCAAATCCATTTTTAACGCTACTTTTTTTCATCAAACGGCAGCTGTTTTATCTCCTTGGGGTGTGTTAAAAATAAAAAGCTTCTGAAAAGTAATTGAAATCATGTAAAGATTTGGAAAAAAAGTTAAACTTATGTTTATCACTAATGCCTAACTTGTGTAAGTTGATTTTCTTGTGAAAAAAAATGAAATAAAATAAATAAATAGAAAAATCACTAATTAATTATATTTATGTATGTTTTGGTACAAATATGAATGTAGTAATGTGTTTTGACATGGTATAGATGATTGTATAGTAAAAAATAGTTGAATTAAAAACTATGCTAAAGAAAGTACTGTAATGTAGATATTATCAATGTGTAATGCAATCTAATGTATGGAAATGTATGCAAAACCTTTTTTTGGTGTTATACATGACCACGTTAAAACTCCCCTTCACTCCCCTAAAATCTTGCAAACACATTTTAATGTGCAATTGAATTGAATGAGTTTTCCCGCTGCGCTAACTCCAAACGGTCGCTATTGCCGTCAAAAACCCGTGGGATATTTTTTTATTTTACACGGCGGGGGAAAAAAAAAAAAAACTTGCCAACAATTGAATACCCCCCATACAGTGCTTTTCTCTAGTGGGACATAACCTGTCTTATAATTTTCAATAACACAATGTAATTTATTAATTGCAGCTGTTTTTGACAATTCAACGAAATTGTAGTCAATGTGTAAACAGATGTATTTTAAGTCTCCTATCTCCATAAAAAGTGTTTTTCAGACTATGGTGGATAGAGAGTTCCTGAGTGTGGGTACAGCATGGCAAATGGTTCAAACCAAAAATGGTTTTAAATGGACATTTTGACTGTCTCTGAAGATCAAAGTTATGTTAAGAAGTACCCTTAGCTCTCTCAAGTAACTGGTTAATGAGAGGTTAGCAAGTCAATCCTAAAATTAATCCTCCATACTACAGACAGCCAATGTAGGGAGCACAGCTCTCATGCTGTAAGTAGGTTGACTGGTTGCTGCTCCAAGTCTTTCGGTAGAATTCCATGATGCAGGACATTGCAGTAATCCAGACCTACCAAGCACAATCATTAAACTATTTTGGCATACATACTCCATAAAAATCAGGAGTGCTTTATTCTAACTACATTCTTGTGTAGTAAAGAAGTAGCCAGCACCTGATGTGTAAGTCATAATTAACTATCCATTACATACTCAGGTTGCACACACAGCAAGATTTATGGAAGGTCTAAGTTAATTTATATCATGTCACCAGGGAGGCTTAGTGGTTAGCTCTTCTGCCTCACAACACTGGAGTCATGAGTTCCATTCCCAACCATGGCCATATCTGTGTGGAGTTTGTATGTTCTCCCCATGTTTTCATGGATTTCCTCCACACACCAAAAACATTCTAGTAGGTTAATTGGCTGCTATTAAATTGACCGTAGCCTCTCTCTCTGTCTGTGTGTGTATGTTAGGGAATTTAGACTCTAAGCTCCAATGAGGCAGGGACTGATGTGAGTGTAGCTGCTGATGATGATAATGTAACAATTTCATTAGTGCCCGTAATTTCAGTTGAGCACATCTTATAATTGAACCCACTTGCATTTTGGAGAGGCAGGGCAGGGGCACCGACATTTAAATTCAGTCCAAAGGCATGCAAATTCAAGTTAACCACACAGGCCTGCCAAGAGGAATTCAGGGCCCTGGTAGAACAACTTCATGAGGCCCCCCTTATAGTTGAGCATGTAAATTTTTTTTTACACTGGCACTGAGTGGTAGTGGGTGTGTTCATACTATTGGGGACGTTGGTATGCATCATTGGGGCATAGCTAGCAGGTGAAAAGCGCTAGGCCACCCTCTTACAGAAAAACACCCTGCATTGTTGTGTACACTTTGGGCACAAGGTCGCTGGAGCATGACATATGTACCAGCACTCCTGACTTTTAGGACATCTAGCACCATAGTGTAATATATAAAGAATGGAGTGTGTACATAAAGAGTTCACAATCTTGGCCTGCCCCTTACATTGGGCAGAACAGCAGTGTGATGAAATGGGAGCAGTGTGATGATGGGGCAGACATATCTATTATTTGTTGCTCTCATTGTTGTGATTTTATAGCTATATAGTGTTTTGCTTAAAATAAAGCAAAGAACACACCTGAACGACTTGTATTCTAAAATACATTAAATTGTGAGACACAGTGTTGTGAGGAACAGGGCCTACAGGAACCATGACTGAAGAGAGGGAGGGGGTCAAGATTTATCTATAAACCGCTGCCCCCTAAAAGTAAACTCTAGATCCCCACCTGGTATTTACTTATAACTTGAAAGGTTTGGACTAGACACCGAATTTTCACATTATTTAACAGTATCGCCAAAGAGACACTGAAGCACAGGATGCTCTTATCCAGTAAAGTGACCCCTTCTTATTCAGGAACAACTGTAGCTTCAGTCTCTCCTGGCTGATGCAGTTAAATGAAATCGTCCAGCCAGGGTATCTGACTTTTTTAAAGGCTAATTCCACCTGATTAAAACGGGCTCTACAAACCAGTATTAGGACGTCACATGAGAACTCTGTGATACTACCCCCTCTTGCAGCGGCATCAGGCTTTCAATTTTCACTGCATAGTTGCCAAATAACGGCGAGTAGAAGCCAAATTTCATCAGAGACACTCAACAGCATTGCAAAAGGGAGATCACCACAATTCAGCTGACGACTAAAGAAAAAATGACCCATTTGCAACAATCTGGTATGGTCACACTCCTATAACTAATTTAAACATTGGATGTACATGTCTGTGCAGCACGATGCCCACAGAAACACTAAAGAATGCTCCAAAAGGCCCACCATACAACATATTTGTTTACTCTTGTTTTGAAAATAAATCTTTAAAAAAGAACTCTAGGTAAAGCTATGTGATAGGTCTTTGCATCCCTCAGAGCAGAGCACAGTCTTGTTTTTACACAGAACATTAAATGTGTCATTGTTAAAAACAAACACACATGAAATGACATGATCGGTCATTCCAAATCATTGCATTGTGTTACCCTTTGTAAAACACTAAACATCTCTAATGGTTGGTGTAATTTCGCCCATTTCAGTGTAGTGCATCGTGGACTACTCAGTAATACTTTCTTAAAGAATGTTAAAAGGGTTGTATATATATATATATGTAGTAAAGAGAGGTGTGACGTGTGGGGAGCATTTAATTCCACAGAGGATGGAATCTGATTAGTTGCGAACCACTCAAGGTCAATATGGTGCTTCTCTCTAGGGCACTGAACACTCTACTCAACCACTGTAAAAATCAACAATTAGCTTTTACTGCAAGGTATGTGTGCAACTCAGTGGCGGATCCAGGGGGGGCGATCGCCCCCCCCTAGCAGGGGCTTGCTGCCGGTGGCTGCACAAAATGTGCAGGTCCGCTCGGCAGTGACAGTGTGCTGCCCGGCTGCTCTGATTGTGTTTTAAACACAATCAGAGCAGCCGGACAGCACATTGTCACTGCCGAGCGGACCTGCACATATTGTGCAGCCCCCGGCAGCCTTGAAGTCAAAAAGGGGGCAGGGCCTAAATCACCCCCCCTAAATCGCCCCGGGTAGGATACTTTTCTAGATCCGCCCCTGGTGCAACTCCTCTAACCATAATTTTAAGTGGTTTTTCAAGCAGAAAGTCTTGTGATAATACCAAAGTCATGTAAAAGACAAAATATCAACTTCAATTTTAGGTGTAAAAATAAGAAATAGATCTTTAGGGGCATATTTATGCAGTTGTGCTAGCACAATTTCACTGTCTTTCCGTAACTCCAACGCAAGTTTGAGTGTGCTGCATATTTATGAAATGTGCATCGCAGCAGACATCGTGGATATCTACTGCTTTGCATTCTGCTTCGTTTTTGGGAGCAGTCACCATTCAATAGTGTGGTGACTGCTCGCTCTCGCAATCTAACAAGTTCCGAAAAATATTTTTTTCGGAAACTTGTCATGTTAATGTACGCCAGATGAAGCTGACGTACATCATCATAATTGAAAAATTTCAGTGCTGTCAGCTCTGCTCCGAAGAACAGAGCTGGACAGCGCATGTGTGGAGGGGTCACATGATCCCTCCCTGTCACTCACTGCTCTCGCTCTGCAACTACAGTAGCAGAGACAGAGCGGAGATGTTTCTGCACATGTCCAGTTCGTGAGAACTGCACATGCGCAATTGCAGTAAGAAGAGAAACGAAGAGGACAAGGAGGAGATCCGGAGACAGCGCATTCCGAAGAGGTGGGGTAAGTATGTTTTTTTTTTATCACAGAAACAGCAGTTTATAGGAACTGCTGTTTTTGTGTTGGGTTCTACATAAATTTGAGAAATAGTTCAATCCTTATCAATGTGAAAAGCATTGAAAACTATTTTTCCCTTTATGTGAACATTGATAAATGTGCCCCTAGGTCTTTTGTTATTCAACTTCATAGTATGTCTTTTATAGTAACCAAAATAATTGAAATATTAACCATACAATGCATATGGGGTTTTCAGCACAGTAGATTTGTTATACTTCATATTTAATGACTCTACCTGTTTCCAGGGAGAAATAAACAAAATACTTGACAAGAAAGGAGATGTTGCCATTCTAAATCATTTCACTTTACTGTTATCTGTTTGAGACATAGATACATTATATTCTATATAGCAACAAGTTTCTGTGGGATAGCAGTGAACAAAAGGCCACTATGTGAGTCAAAAGGATGAGAAAATAAATAAGTTGTGTAACAATGGAGACTCCCACACCAGAGTATGGATCAAAGCAGAGTGGCAAGGGGGAGCTGAGTGCTACAAGTACAGGATGGATAGAGGAGGAGGGGGAGGTAATATGAGAAGCTTGTAGTGTGAATGGGAGGGTGATACACAAATCAAGAGGGAAGACAAAGAGCTTATTTGAACTTGTAATAAGAGTTTTGAAAACTAATGGCAGTTATATCATATCTCAGGCATGTTAATATACCAAAAGCCAGAATGGCTGGATTATACTCAGTCAGGGCCACGTTACATAAATATAGGACTTTAAATATAGCACTGTATGCAAGTGTCAAAACAAGATGCATATTACAGGGGTTATTCGTTTATCAATAAAAAAAATTAAACACTAAAATTAACTAGGTTAGGAAAAGTGGTGTAAGTAAGAACGTTGGGACTGTAAAATGTGGTGAACCCCTTATTTACAATTCCCAATACCCTTTATCCTTAAGGTATTGATGCTGCATTCACTTTAAAATGTTTAATAAAGTGACAATAAAAATAGTGGCAATACAATATATATATATATATATATATATATATATATATATATATATATATATATATCTGAAGTACCAGATTTCATCAAATTACTTACTTAAACATGCCAAGCACAATTCTTTCGGTTTTGCGTATGTTTTAGACATGTCTTGTTGAGGTCGAGAAGCACCTCTAGCACTCACCTGATCTTGCTGTATGTACTTGATAGGCTGTGCTCATTCCTGCAATACCGTTCACTCTTAAAGTGTTCTATCGATAGTGGAATATTTAGAAACCACTGAAGGTAAAACACCTTTTCTAAATTAGAATTTATCTATTTATTGGCTGCGTATATGTTTAAAACCATTAGAGTTATAGTAATATTTCTGATTTCAACATAATAAAATAAGGGGCATACAGCAACACCTGAATACATATCAGTGCAGAACAAGCACTATTACTGTAAAATATTTATGTCCTGGTGTGAATATATAAGATTCACTCATGCTACGCATGTATACTTTCTTCATGGCCTTCTCTCTACTTAATCAATAATCTAAAAACCATGAAAGTATATCATAGTCACAAACAGTAACCAGTATGACCATGAACTGAAGCCTCAAAAAAAATGGTTTCTACCATGGTTTAGCAGAAAGCAAAATATACAGAATAACACTACATTTATTTTATTATGAAAACATATATATTTGCTGGATGTAACATAACTTTAAGCTAATATTATTGCTTGATGTATAAACATTACATAACAATTCCACACAACACTTTACAAGTAAATACATTTTTTAAAAAAAATTTATCCCAAAATATTGCTTATGTTACCATCAATTTTGGCTAAAATGAATAACGAGTGTGAGGAGACATTGGGACTGCCTTTATCACATATGTTTGAAGCGTTGTTTTTTACATTAGGCAATGTATAAATGTGCTTCTCCGCCAAAGGGCAACTGCATGTAGCAAAGTGCATTCTGCTAGAATTAGACCTGATCTCTGCCAGCTCAGAGCTGCGGAAAAAAATCTCCTTTTTGCAATGCTCTGCAATAAAAGGCCAGTGAGTCTCCTCTATAGTTTGCAAGCAACATCCTCACTCAGTCCAAATTGTTCAATCAACTGGTGCAAACTTCAGTATGTCTGAAAATGCCCCATCTTGCTCCACATACACATGCAGTTTGCTGAAAATCGAGGCACACAGGGGCAATTTGGGGTACATAACACTGCCAAAAAGGATTCTGCACTGCACTTTAGCTACTTTGTGTTTTGTAACTGAGGCATCCTGTGAGTAGTTATTAATATTAATAAAATAATCAAGGAAGCCTATGGGGTATATTCAATTTCCTTCCGGGATCATGTGGCTGCACACATAAAGTGCAATTACGGTACAGTCACATCGCATGGGGTGCGAAAGGAAATCTGCGGTGTAGTGGTATCAGGAAGGAGGCGGCGGCATGTAGCCGCCATCTTGGAAGCTAACTGAATATGCCCCTATCTGCTGCCTGCTGCACTGTTCTGCCATATGACCCCCCCTTCTATAATGCATGTCACTCTACGCTTGAATGGTTAAATATTCCGTCAATCACACACACACTCATATATTTAGTATTTTCTCAAAACATGAATTCCTACATATCTACTATGAAGTTTAATTTGACATTAGTCAAATTAAATCAATTACCTTAAGTAGATTGTAAAAAAAAAAAAAGCTGTTTCTTTAAGGCGTGGAAAAATTTGCCTGAGGGGACTCACCTGGAATCCTGAGCAAGTCTATCAAGAGTGTGGATAAGGAGATTCCCATCGTTTTTCATACTTTCCAAATGCTTCTCGTTTGATGTTATCTAGAATTGAAAGAAATCAATGTCAATGAACTAATATTTTTTGTCTTTGCAGTAGGGCATGTGGGAACAGTCACAACATATAAAGTGTAAGGAAAACTGAACAGCAGAGAGATTTAAGGGGCCTGATTCATTAAGGATCTTAACTTGAGAAACTTCTTATTTCAGTCTCCTGGTCAAAACCATGTTACAATGCAAGTGGTGCAAATTAGTATTCTGTTTTGCACATAAGTTAAACAAGTTAACCCGTGCATGATACTCATGCATTCTAGTCAAATCAAGCTACTTAAGGTCTTAAAAAGGTTCTTGTCATGCATTTGGGCCTAGCCCAGGCCTCCTCAGAAGAGCGTTACTTCCCGACGCAAGCGCCCTTTTTAATGTGTGTTCATGAGGTAAAATTACCTCACGAAAATGAGTTTGAGCCCTCAACTCGTAAATTTAGCCTTTACTACCCCTCCCACGGGGGGAAGGGGTAATGATCGAAGTTAACTGACTTCACTATTCTATTTTTTTTGTCAAATAATGTCAGTATACCAAATTTCAGGTGGATGAGCCCTGTCTGAGAAAATAGTTTTTTCCACACACACACACACACACACACACGCCGCTAGGCTTTTACTTTTATATATTAGATAATGCTAAGGGGGGTATTCAATTGTTAGCGTTAACGCAAAAAATCGAGCGCTCAAAAAATATTACTGTTTATACGGTAATATTGCGCTCGAAAAGCGTTAATACGGTAGTTTACTCGCGGAATTTCAGCTCGCCGCTCAGAGGGCTGCGAGCTGAAATTCCACGAGTAATTACCGTATTAACACTAAGATTTTTTGAGCGCTCGTTTGAGAGCGTTAACGCTAACAATTGAATACCCCCCTAAGAATTTAGTAGGTCAGTGTAGTATATAACTCCGCCCAGCAGGTGGCGCTGCAGCTTGAGCACTCTATTACCTGGTAGTTTTTTCCACACACAGACTAACACACGCCGCTAGGCTTTTATATTATAGATACTGACTGTTTTTTCATGTAGCACACAATTATCAACTTTAAATTTCAGTGTACAAATAAGCTATCAAGTATTTGTGTGCTACATGACAAAACAGCATGCTCTCCCATTACGGGACAAGCCTAGTTAGAAACAGGTACAAAAAAGCAACCATAGAGCCATGTGCTCCTAAAGTGAGATGTTCGCTGACAAATGTGAGCAGGAATCATGGCAAATGGATGCTCTATGTCTGAATCAGTATAACTAGAAATACTGAATTGATCTAGATACCGTAGTGTTTGTCTCTACAAGAATGTATCTAGACATATAGGGGCATATTCAATTGTTGGCATTACTGCCTAAAGTAACGCGGCATTACGGTAATAGTGCTTGTAAATACCGTTATTATGGCACATTTCACGCTGGATTTCAGCTCACGGCTCAGGGAGCTGCGAGCTGAAATTCGGCTTAGTATTACTGTAATAACGGTAGTACTTTTTCCGCTGCGGAAAACGCCAACAATTGAATATGCCCCTTAGAGAGAGCATAGGAATTATATTTGCAACATCTATCATTTGTGTCTATTTTGCTCATTCAAACTCTAAATAAAAAGTAAAACAAAGTGCAACAATTGTTTATTTTGAAGGAAATGTCAAATTTTATGAAATATTTCCTATATGCATTCCCTATGCCTGAGTATTTTTTTTATTTCATTTTTTATAATAGAAACTCCTACCAGGATACCATCATTTTGACTATAAATAACATGACTCCCAACATTCTGAAATACAAAATCTGGTCAAAATTAGTCCCACCCAAATCTGCTCAAACCCTACCCCCGATGGTAATGGTTTCCCATGTTATTAATTTGGAATGTCCCTGCAGGAATAGATCTAGAACACTAGTTTGTCTGCCTATTTATAAAAAAGAAGCTTTCCACTGACAACGATCTCATGTAAACCTGTAGACAACTGTGACATCCAGGTAGGTGTACATCCCCTTTAACTTTATTTTTCTTTACATGTTCAATAAACCACAACTACATGTTTTTTCTATGTAGGTAGTCATGTACTTTAATGTACGAATAATGACAGAAGAATTATATAAGGGTCACAAATCAGTTATTGTCCAATACCCTGCCAAAAATCTGAAGAAAAGATGTAACAGAAAATAATCCAGTTGTATGGTGACTCAAATAAATTACTAAATTATTTTTATGAAGAAAGAAATTATCTAAAAAATTACTGATTGAAGAGCACTTTATCCTCGAAGTTTAAATTTTCAGGTACAAGGGTAAAAAAACCCATTTTCTACCATTAGCCTGACATTCTTCTGCAGCTCTGTTAAAATGTGAAGTGTTACTTCCATATAACAGACAACTGAAGCCCCTCATTCATCTTTAGAACTGTGTCCTAACTGGATCTGACATAAAAAGCTGAGATTACAGTCTGTTAAACTGCTGTGACATCATCAACCTTGTGACTTTTAACAAATCCACACAGTGCATTTCGACATAGAAACCTGCAAATTCTGTATGCTCTGTTAGAAAAGCACCTCCCTGCTAATATGACAACTGCTGCAGAATGTTTAAAATGCATGGACATATTCATTTGCTCTTTAAGGAAATATAGTTTTCATTACAACACTGACACTTGTTTCTTTAAAGCAAACACACAATCAAACAAACTTTATTTGCAAGCAAAATTAACATTTGAATTTATCGACTATTGTGTGCAAAACTAGCAATATTAGCTTCATGTTCGAACCAGCCAAAATAATTTTCATGAGACAATTTTGATTTTAAATGTCCATCAAATATTTTCTTTTTTATTATCTTTTATTCTATGGTAGATCCTCAGCCACTTTTATAAAAAAAATAAATGTTTGTGTTGGATTTTGTATTTCACTATACAGAGAGTGTAAACATAATTAAACATAGCTGCTTTCATCAGGGGTCCCTGATGAAAGTAACCTGTGCTGAAATGATCGTAGGGCAGGGCATATTACTGTAACATAATTTTTCTATTAAATTTTGTACTTTGTAACTGCTCGCGCTGGTCTGTTCATTATATTGACAACTATAGATAATACTTTGAATTTATGGACTTTGCACAGCTACCCATGTTCTGATTTTCTTTTTACTGAGAAATGAGTGCATCCTCATGTATATTTTTGTAAATATGTGTTTGTGTGTGTATGTATGTATGTATGTATGTATGTATGTATGTATATATATATATATATATATATATATGCACACACACACAGTGCAGTTCATTCTAACATAGATTCCATTATTAATATATGGGGTAGCCCTGACTCTATACAGTGCCCTTTCACCATGCAAAAGACAGCTTAAATAGCTTAAATTTATGTTCTTGTTTTATGAATAGAAAAGGCATTTCCTTTCCATTTAAACAATCCTTCTCTTCAGTAGCAGGAATACAGCATATCATATGATAGAAGTAATACTGCTTTGGTGGCAAGAAGGACTGCATAAGAGACTGTTGTTAGCAGAAGGGCAGGGCATAAGACAATATGAAAAAGACAATAAATGGCTTATGCAAGACATTTCCTGCAGTTCCACAGGGCTCAAACTGACCTCTGCATCTGCAGCTGCACATGTGAAAAGCTACTAAGTTAGCTGTGATCAGATAATCTTCTTTCTTTGCTTTTTTCTGAAGTCATGTTAATACTACTAAAACAAAGATATATTTTCAGTGGAATTACACTGTTGGTGCTCAGCTGAAAGTAATAGACTTAAAACTCGTTAAGGTGACAATGGTACTCCTGCAGCTGCATGAACTAGGCATTTGGTGGAGAGGTGCCATCATCCCAACTGACCCATGTAAGAGAAAGAAACATAAATTAAATAAATATACACTAACAGGTTACCCATTCTTTGTTAAGTGTTCTTCCGATAGGTTCAGGATTTGGAGGTACTTCTTGTTGTTGGCTCTCACGCATACAACTGTCTGTGCAAGAGAGTTGATCCTGGCCACTTTTAGGGACTGCTCTTGCGCCTTGTTGAGGGCACAACACAGTTTAATGGGGAACTGCAGATGTTCCATGGGTTAGCAGTCTATCATTTGTTGCACTGTCAAAGAGTGTAGCAAGTACTCGATAGCTGTGGCCATTCTTTCATGTTGAAAACTTATTTAATAGAACTATTTAGGTCTAATAATAGCCTAATAATTTCAATTCAGGAGTTTCCCTTTTGTATGAAGGTGTTAAATTATATTTTCATACATATCACAAAAGTGTGACAGATGTGTATTTTTACATCATATTTTATAATCTATTTAATGTAAAATAAACTAACTTTACCTTAGACATTACTGTTATGTCATGTCAGCAGACAGTCACAGCTATAATATATATAAAAAGGTATGTGTATAATATATAGCTCATATTCAGGCCCAACAAGAGTGGAGAGAGCAATATTTCTATTTGGCTGGATCACGTAGAAATAACTTACTGTAGATATTTATGTCAATTTAGGGAGCAGTGTGCTGATGGATATCATTGCAAATGTACTGATTTTTTTTTTATATTATGTTAATTTGCTGAATTAGAAATGTATTGATTTCTGAGGCAGTGTCCATATGTTGAAGAAACTGTGTTTTAGAAAGGAAATCCTCATTAAGTTAATTGGACCTTTTTATCTCAGTGACCAACAAGGCTTTTTACCTGTATACACAGCAGGGAGTTATCCTGTCTTGTTAAAGAGATAGGAAAACTTTGAACAATGTAAACAGCAAGTCATTTGGGAAATCACAGATTGATGTAAATTTTGTTAAAGTATAAAGTTGTGTTATCTCAAGTCTAGAATGTTATATCCTGATGTTAAATATCTGATGTAATATCTCAGACGTTGTGGTGCCACTAGCAGCAATGTAAAACGGTGTTAAATCCCTCCAGGCTTATTTATGTGCAGGCTGCATGAAGCAGCCTGGATTGGTTAAAGGGGCAGGGGACTGGATTACCTGTAAAACTGTATATAACGAGCTATGTTTTACCATGTAGTATTATTCCATCTGTAACTTCTGGAGATCACTAGTACCTCAAACTAGCGTGTAACTGTCCTTATAAGGACCACTTGAACAAAAAAAAATCACTGCTTCAAGATCCTGCTTTGATGCCTACTTGCCTGCTGTAATTCCTGTGACCTACAGATTAAACCAATCTAATCTGTTATCCAGCTGTTCTGAGGTTGGGACCCAGCATCTAATAACAACGCTCTGCCTGCTACCCTGCAGCTCTGACCATTGTGAGAGGCCAGGGGGAATCATCCACAGCAACCCTGGTCTAAAGAAAGAGGTCAGTTGTACCAGCCCAGGTGCCCAGCAAAGGGGCCCAGCAAAGGGGTACACAAACAGCGAGAGTTACCCAGAAGTAAGTGGTTCTAGGCGCCGACGAAAGAGCATAGTGGTGGCAGCAGGCTCACCCTACTGCATTTGGAGCAATGCATTTCGGGTAAACAAAGGGGACGGTGGTAAGGCATTCGGTCCCCAGCAACAAATACTATTATACATATTCTTAATTTAAAGGTATTAACATGAAAGCATCAAAGGTTATGAAGGGTTGAAGATAATAGTAAAAAACAAAATCTACCCATATTAGAGTACTGTAGACCTGTTAAGTAGGCCATTCTAACAATGAGCAATGCAGATAAATGCAAACTGATACTTTCTACACACAGTATGCATAATATCTTGGCAATACCCTAAGGCACTTTGGGAAATCCATGGACCATTTAGTTAAAGGTTACACAGGAGAGATGTGGTGAACATTGAATGTGGTTTTTCTTTGCTCAGAGGGACTTGTTGGCCTTTGTTTGGATGTAAATGATGCACTGATCGCTGATTAATGCTGTATTTGATAGAGGATCTTGCAGTGAATCTTCAGGTTTATTCAGAGGTAAATGCCAAATGGCACATTCTATCTTCCTTAATGTCTACTACTGTCACCCGACCTTTAACAAAAGATTGGAGACTTTTCTTTCTAGTTCCAGTAAGAACAGTAGTTTGCACACTATTGATTTTTTAAAGATGTTTATAAGACAGAAAATTGCTTCATATAAAACATGCTACTTTAGCTATAACATAGTGTGAAGTGTAAAGAAGATCTTCATCAGTGATTAATGATACACAATTATAATTAGTTTGGAAAATAAATTAAGATGTTTAAGTCATGTAATACTTAGGAGGTGATGGGCAAGGGGTTAATGGGGTGGTGGAACCAAAATCAGCGAGCAAAAAAAACAGTAGGAGAAGTGGCGGTATTGCATAACACCAAGTACCACTGTATATATTACTAAATGTAGCTACATGCATTACAGGAAAGATGTAGAGAGACCTTAGAAAGTTTTGAGAACATTTAATAATGTGTCAGCACTTATATAATTTGTGTCCTCTTAGTAAGATTTAAGTAATGCTGAAGCATCTATTTTAGAGCATTACCTCCTATTGTTAAGGAGACCTTAAAGGCAATAACGATCTAGTAAGGTCTCCTTAAAATGAATAAGAAAGTTTGGAGCATCTGGGCCAATATTTAAGGCCAAGAGTCTGCAGGTGAAGGTTTTTCTTCTTCATTTATATCACAATGCCTAAAATACACTAAATTCCCCATGCTGCCCGTGGCATTCCTCTCCTAATTAAATTGTTTAGCAATGCTCCTCACAAGTGACTGTAGGGGACAATACACAGTGATCGGGTCTGTGTTTAAAACACCATTAGCAGCCAGCAATAATGATTTACTTTTGTGCCTTTCTAGTTTTCAGAACTTTGTTAACGTTTTTCTGTTTAATGGATCGCAAACATGGATTACAAGAAACAAAAGGGATAAAAAGAAAAAAGTAATAAAGGCTGAACAAGCTCTTTTGTTTAGCGCTTTTACCATCAAAATCAAAATGAGGATATTCAAAAAAATGGTGGAATAAACACAGACCATATCAGCAAAGTATTTAGCAATTTCCTTTCTAAACATACAAGATAATAAATTATTTTACAGTTCCTCTCATTTAAATTAAATTCTACCCAGTTCTACCTAAGATCATAGGCAACAGAATGCTCACAACAACTTTTACATACATATATATATATATATATATATATATATATATATATACATATACACACACTATATATTACACTAACCAACTATGTGATAACTATTCATTTTAACTTGGATTACAAGTAAAATTTTGTATATATTAGTGCATATTCGGTCCTGGTAATTATTGAATACATTATATCATGCAAGAAATCATTTTTGGCCCATATAAAACACCACAATGAAGACAATGGCTGAACATGATCTAAGGAGTTCTCATATATATGCAAATGTTCCTATATTCTAATATAATGTAATACATCTGTTATAATATCTAGCTGAGGGCAAACTATTGAATCAGACATTATTACAGTAATTTTACACCACCCTTTCCTTACTCTGCAGCTCATTCCCACAACCCGCATAATTCCTTAGAGAAAAAAAAAGGCACCATTGTCTGTCACCAGCAGGGCCGGATTAACCATAGGGCTAACTGGGCTACAGCCGAGGGGCCTATGGCATCCAGGGGGCCCTTGAAAGTGCTCAGCAGCAGTATTGATCGGTCGGGGGCAGGGGCCCTCACGGGGGAATGGAGGCCCCCTTAGCCCAGGGGCCTCCATTCCCTTAATCTGGCACTGGTCACCAGCCTCCTCATTATCTATTATCATGCAGAGAGAAGGGCAGAGACAAGGAAAAGCTCTATTCCTAGGGGCAGAAAGAGATGTACTAGAGAGTAGTGATTAGCATTATTCACTGACCTATCACTGCAGCATGCACCTTCCCTATGTTAGGAGTGCACTGGTAAGATGCCCTCAGGGGCACATCATATGCTAAAGGACAGGCTGTATTTACATGAATATTGGCTCAGCCCACAAAATCACCTGTGAATTTAAGAGGTAACTAGAGAGTTGTCAGTTTCCTTTCTCTCACATAACGGAAACTTTTCAAATTAAGCTGTCAGTGCACTTTTCTAAATGGATACACGTTTGCTGACACACATCATCATCATCATCATTTATTTATATAGCACCACTAATTCCGCAGCGCTGTACATAGAACTCACTCACATCAGTCCCTGCCCCATAGGAGCTTACAGTCTAAATTCCCTAACATACACACAGACAGAAACACAGACTAGGGTCAAACACCACACAGATAAGGCCATGGTCGGGAACCAAACTCAAGACCCCAGTGCTGTTAGTCGGTTGGTTAGTACCCTCTACAGAATCAAAATATCACTTAATGTCCGTAATAAAATGATACATTTTTGAAAGCATCATTAATTGAACATGTTGATTCATTACTCCTTAGTACCACTACTGTCCAATATAATATTAAAAGTGTAGCTGTCTCCAACAAAGTCACTGCTTACATGTAAGATCTTATGAACACTATGTTTCTGTGACTAAAGAGCAAGGGAATAATGGTACAATGGGTAGGAATGAAGGCTGTATAGATAAAATTTGTTTTAGAGTATATAGGCAGTGGTTGAAGTGGAGGTGTATACGGCAGTAAGCCATACCACCACTTCTCCTACTGCCTATAAAATTCTATTCCCTTACCTTCCCATTACAATTTACTATCCACCACTTCTAAATGTCCACTTTAACCAATGTACATAGGTATATGATTACGAGGTATATACTTCTAGGCTTTGGGTTTTTTTTGTGAGGAGGAGCCTCTGTGACCACAACACTGAAACATCCCTTGAAGTGAACATGCCAATGATTACTGGCATCTAACCAAAATTAAAAGGTTGAGGTTTGAAAAAAATATATTTTATCAAATGACTCGGATTAAGGTCTGTGCTACAATAACATCTGTAGAATAACAATGTATTAAGCAGACTTTAAACATGTCTACAACATACTGTTTTTAATAATTATTTTCAGATTAATTTTCCTTTAAATTATTAATTTATTTTCCCAATGCCACAAAAATGTTATTAAAGTTTATAAATTTATTGTTGAAGTAATGACAGGTTTGGGTTCAGTTCTAGAAAACAAATTTCAGTTATATTTTATAAAGACACTGAATGATAGTTGCTAAAACAAAAAATCAGGTATATTTCTATGTCCCGGCACACAGTAACAATAACAATAGACAACAAAGCAGAGTTCTTGTGTGTCTGGGTAATTATGTTTGCGGCATTGGTGTTATCATCAAATTGAATGTCCCTAGTGTTATTATTGCAACTACTCTAATCAAGAGAAAAAATAATCGTGAAGAAAGCCCATATCCTAACTGCTGAACTACAGATTGCATCTCAATGATACCACTTACAAGGCTCTTTCATTCTGAGCCATTGGTTGCCAAAGAAACGTACTTTAACAACGCACAAAACATCCAGGTCTCCATTGAACAAATATGCAGATGTTTTCATGTTAACCATTCCTGGTGGAACGTATTTATGTATAAACACAAACATATATATTTTATTTCACTTCTGTGCAGCGAATATATGTTGTTAAGGGAGGATGGTGTCATATGGGAATGGTATAAATGAACAAAATTTTATTAAAAAAGAATGGATGTCTGAAAAAAAATCAGCTTGAAAAGTCTTCAGTTACGCAGTAATGAGAAGAAGAAATTATCTTTCTGCTATGATAATTAGAGTGTTAATTTTCATCTAAATGGACTGCTTTACTTTATATTCCATGTTGTGCACTTTCTTGACACATTGTGAACTACATATTTTTAGGTGCCAAACCATATGTACTGTGGCAGAGAACCAAGTGTAAATATACATAATATTAAAACGGTCTCTTCTTCTGTCAACTATGAGAGGAGATACTTCATAGATTGCTGCATAGATGCACACTTAGGAATATATTACCAATATATTATTTTAAAAATAGCACAGTACATATAAATTATTGTATTCTGCAGATGATTTATGTTACAGGTAGATCTAGGTCATGGGAGTTAACAAAGAATGAGCTAAAGGATGAATTCTGAAGTTTGAACACATTCATTCTACAGGTAATACAAGAGAAAAATGATTCATCATGGGGGACATGGCTTGGATGAGCACGATGTAGATAGCACCTAAACAACTCTCCTGCCTAATATCAGGCTATTTATCCTTGGAACCAGCTGCAACTGCTTCCAGCTCCCGTTTTTGGGAACTCTGGGTTTACAAGGTGCAGACTGACCTATATGGTAGGTTTTCATTTCCCCAGGCAATGATTGAAACCTCACCTCTTATAATCTTAGCGGTATATGTTCGCCCTCCTTTTTGTAACATAGTTCTAAAGCAGGAGTCTACCTTTATAGCCCTTTCACCGGATACTCTGTTGCTTAGTTGGTGATATTAACAATGTAATGGATGCAGGACTAGATATATGAAAGGAGTCTGCTTTTACTTTTGCAATTGTCTCTGTTCCTTCTGTATTTGCTAGATTGGTAGCAGAAATTGGTCTGTCTGATGTCTGGAGATTTAAGTTCCCCAGGGCTCAACATTTCTCCTGCCACTCAGCGTCCCATCATATTTTGTCTCTGATTGATTTAGCCCTGGTTTCCCATACCTTGCTCTATTTGGTTGGGGATGTATGATATTTATCTACAGGCACCTCAGTGCATTCACCTCTATTCTTATGTGTCACCCTTAAGCCTGTTCCTGAAGCCAAATTTTGGAAATTCAACCCTTTTTGACTTACCCTAATGGGGATAATTTTCATAAGTCAGCCCCATTGTGTTATGGATGCTTCTAAAGCTTTTCTTCTGGGCACCTTAAGTAACAGAGTGGCAGGTCAGAAAAAGCACTCCAGACAGATGGAGACCCAGTTGAAAGAGAACTGTTGGGATCTGGAAGTGGCCTATCTTTCATCCCGCACTAGAACAGATCGTTTGTTGTGGCTCCAGGCTCAGAGGGAATAGCTGGAATTTTTTTTTTACGATCAGGGTGATAAAAGTGGTA
Organism: Mixophyes fleayi; assembly: GCF_038048845.1. Taxonomy (NCBI): domain Eukaryota; kingdom Metazoa; phylum Chordata; class Amphibia; order Anura; family Limnodynastidae; genus Mixophyes; species Mixophyes fleayi. The sequence goes on along the minus strand of NC_134406.1, from coordinate 82,472,511 downwards.
AAATGATGGCCTATTGGCCAAAACTGAATTGGCTCCTAGATTTATCCTGGCTGTCTTGGATGGCCGGGGTGATATGTACACTCATAGTGCTAGCATCACACATGGTGTTTCATATTGTCACGGGCACTAGGAGTCTTTGCCCAGGATATCACCAGATGATGATCTTACCAGAGTAGTGTGGGTTACCCAGTGGTCCTCTGGTAGCAGGGTGACTAGCGGAACATATGACTCAGCAGATGGTGAGAGGATGCAAATAGAAAAGTCAATGACTAGCAGCAATCTGGTTAATGATTAGGTAGATATGAAGACGAGGATCTTGATGGACGTGAAGAAGTGCAGGAAGGTAACAGGGAAGTCAGTGGTCTGCGTACAGCAAGTTGTACCACTGCTTATGGTGAAGAGACTTGTCCAGGTGCAGGTAGGTAGCGGGGAAGTCAGTGGTCTGCGTATAGCAAGTTGTACCACTGCTTATGGTGAGAGGACTTGTCCAGGTGCAGGTAGGTAGCGGGGAAGTCAGTGGTCTGCGTATAGCAAGTTGTACCACTGCTTATGGTGAGAAGACTTGTCCAGGTGCAGGTAGGTAGCGGGGAAGTCAGTGGTCTGCGTATAGCAAGTTGTACCACTGCTTATGGTGAGAAGACTTGTCCAGGTGCAGGTAGGTAGCGGGGAAGTCAGTGGTCTGCGTATAGCAAGTTGTACCACTGCTTAATAGGTGAGGAGGTGTACAAGTGTTGATGAGTGGAAACATAGAATGTAGACACTGGAGAGCACAAGGAACTTGATCCCAAACAATATGCACAAGTCTATGTTGGTGTGGCAGGCGCTGCTTGACAGAGACAAATTCACTACTGGAATCCAGGCTAATAGCAGAAGGTCAATTAGCATATGTATCTCACGACTGAACAAAGAGGTAAACTTCCCAGCAGATATGCGGAGTAATAACACAGTCTCAGGGAGATAGAGGATTCCGTGGGTAAGTGAAGAACAGTCCAAGCGGATATGCAGTAAACGAATACAGTCAATAGAAAGTAAGCATACCGCGGTTCAGTTGAGCAGGCTGTCCACGAGAGGATACAGGAACAGCTGAGCGGCTGCACGCCAGCACGAGTAAAGAAACCACAGGTGAGTGGTAGCGGTAATCAGGGTCCGGGTCAGCACACAGGCAGAGAACTTGACACGGGTAGAACAACGATGAGCAATGCAGGAATCACTGGAGATAGCGAACACGAGTAGAACACTGGAGGTAATAGCGGACTGGAAGCCGCAGATGATTAGAGCAGGAATCAGCAGGGAACTGAAGACATAGTAGAACACGGGAGACTTGTAGCGGTCTGGAAACCGGCAGGAATCAGCAGGGAACTGAAGACATAGTAGAACACAGGAGACTTGAAGCGGTCTGGAAACCGGCAATGAGTTGAGCAGGAATCAGCAGGAAGCTGAAGACACGGAGAAGTACACAGAAACACCTTCAGAGACTCACAGGGATTGAGACTCCAAGATCAGGCAACGAGGTAATGAACACAGGTGCTTTAAATAGGGAGCGTTGCCTGATCAACCAATTAACTAAAAGCAAAGGTCAGAAGAGTTCTTAGGAACTGCGCATGCGCAGACCATCAGGATGGTGGGCGGCCACGGTTCAGGATAGGTGCTGGCAGGAATACTGGAGAGCCACGCACCAGTGCAGAGGCACTCACGGTCCGGTGAGTGACACATATGTACTATAAACAACTATATAGCTCCCAAATGTCTTATTCCCCCCAACAACTCTGTGATTATGTTGTCCAAACTAACCTGCCCAAACTACCTTCAGAGGCTGTAGATCTCCTGGAGGCTCGTTCTCGAATAGAAAGGCTCCTGGTGTAGACAGGCTTCCCCTTGAAGTGTATAAAAAAAGTATGCATTTTTTCATACTAAAGCATTTGATAACTTGTTTGAGTGTGATGTTCTCTCCCCACTATGTCAGATGCCTTAATTATTGTCATCTCCAAAACTGGGAACGATCTGCTTTTTCCAGAGTCCTACAGATCCATTTTGTTATTAACCACGTACTTTAAGATACTGGCAAACATACTTGCCACTAGGCTACACTTGATAATATCTCAGGTAATCCACCCAGACCAGACAGACTGGTTTTAAGCCAGGGAAATCAACCATAATTAATCTTCGGAGACTGTTTACCCAACTTCAAATGCCTTCTCACGATATTGGGGCGGCAGGGCCGGATTAAGGGAAGGAAGGCCCCTGGGCTAAGGGGGCCACCATTCTCCCGTGAGCCCACCTCTCCCCCAAAAGCCCCCCCTGTGAGCCACCCGCTGCCCTTTCCCAAGCACTTACCCCTTTCTGTTCTCCTCCTGTCACTGTAGTCCTTACCCGGCGCGCTGTATGCTCCTTACTGAGGAGATCTCGTGAGAGTGAGACTCACAAGATCTCCTCAGTAAGGAGATTACTAAGCACCGTGGAAGGACTACAGTGACAGTTCTCAGCAGCATCGATCGGGCTGGGAGCACCCCCGCACCGATCAATATTGCCACTGAGCACTGTCAAGGGTCGCCTGGATGCCCGAGGCCCCTGGCTGTAGCTCAGTTAGACCTCGGGTTAATCCGGCCCTGTGGGGCAGTGATCATGCAGCTGATTCGGTGGAATGGTGTTTTCTAGGGGAGGTGATGGCAGAATTTGGGTTTGGCGAAACTGCTTTATTCTGCTCCAGCGCCTAAAATGTGCATTGATGGCTACACATTTGCCCCCTTTACCCTAGGGAGAGGCACACAACGGTGTTGCCCTCTCTCTCCTGTCCTATTTGATCTTGCTATATTTATATATACTTAGCCTGTCTTGTTAGGAGACATCCCGGGATATGTGGGCTACCGGCAGGGGGCGAAATAAAAAAAATTGTTCTACATGCGGACGATATCCTCCTTTTTTGAAGGATGTCGATGATTCCCTTAACAACCTGCTGCAGGTGGTTGATGGCTTTGGTACCTACTCTGGTATTCAAATCAACTGGTCCAAAAGCAATATATTTCCCATTTGTGGATACATACCCCGAAATGCATGGTAGTGCTAGAGATGCCACTAAATGCAACAGATGTAGCCAGTTCCAATTATTTATTTTTAATAAAGTTTATTATACTTCTGTATGGCTGCCAAAATTGGGTATGAGAGACAATTCTCATTGCCCTAAATGTGGAACGGGGGCGACTCATTTCTGGCACCTTCTCTGGTCCTGTCCAGGGTTGGTGAATTTATGGCAACGGTTTGTGCACATATTCAGTCAACAGGGATTAAGATTTGTTTACTGTTCCCAAAAATTGGTCTTTTTGGACTGTCTCTAGATCTCCTTTTGGATAAGTCCTCCTCGCAGTATGTAATCTATATTTTCTCTCTGGTTAAAGTTATTATAGCTTAAAAATGTATGACCGCTGACAGGGGGAGGGCTGGCAAATTTTAGCCTGGAGGGCAAGTGTCAACTCAGCAGCCTATTAGGAACATTTTAAAGAAAAAAAAATGCAGGTGGCCCAATGACCCAATTCAAGGTAGCCCACTATGGGACTAGCCCAGGGAGCGGATGCCCCCCAGCCCAGCCTGCCCCTGATGACCCCTCTTTTGGTGGCAACAACCAGGAACTACATGCCTAAATATTACGATCTGGTCCCGGTGGGTTAAGTCTCAATACTTGTTGCCATCTCGATCTGAGAAATCTGATGATGGTTCATCCTAGACACCCCAATATACACCAGTATATTGTTTACTGTATGCAGTCTATCAGTCATGTAATTTAACCTCTTCACTTTGCCCATGAGAACTCTGTCGCTCTTATTATGTGCTTGTGATGCCCTGCTGGTCTTCTTCTATTTCAATGTATATCCAGCTTAAATTTATCATAGTTTATGTTTTACTCTGTGCTATGCTCCGACTGTACACTTTGATCTGCTGCCTCTGATATGCAATTGTATTGTTGTACCCTGGGATTCTAGTTCATTTTCAGTTCTCTTTTATTTTGGGGAGGGGGTTTGGGGATTTCTACTTATGTTTTGCATTTTCTAAATTTGAAGACTTCAATAAAAAAGAATTGTTTCAAAAATAATATAAGAGAAAAATAAAGGTGACAGGTAAAGAATTAGCCAAACAATTGGCTTTGGTGGGCAGAGGAAAGTCATAAGCAGGACCGTTCATCCCAAGATTTGACATGAGACCCTCATGACAGCATTCTAGGGACGGCAGAGATAAGGTTCTCATCTTGCCTCCTGGCTCCCAACATGCTTATTCCGAACACTGTTTTAGCCCTAACATTTCTGACTCGATTGCAGAAGGAGCACAGAAAGACACAAGTATTAGCACAGCAACTGACAGTGTTAGATGAGTAAAGACAGGAGAGGGTGAGGAAGTATTCTTCTTGTCTTGTACTCTTCTAACCGTGTCAGTCACTGATTCCCTCCTGTAGTGAGCAACCAGTGACCAAAGTGATGGGGGGGCTGCTGGAGTGGCAGTGTACAAATGGAATACATTGGTCATGAGGTATTAACTTTCTAAAAATTATTAATATATTTATTTATAAAAAAAGTCAGTTGAGGCTTGGTTTTACAAAATATATATATAATGTGAAAGCTGATTAGTGACTACTATAGAGACTGGCCAGAAGAAATATGATTTTGAGGCTATTGGCCAACTTAATATCTATTTAAATAGTGAAAAAAACGGGTTGGGTACGAATTTCCGACGGTGAAAACACAGATGGAAATAATACTGACACAAAAATCCCGACAGTGTAAATACTGATATGGAGAAAATACCTACAGTGTAAATACTAACATGGAGAAAATACCTAAAGTGTAAATACTGACACGAAGAAAAAAATAACTACACGGATAAAATACCGATAGCGTGATTGGCAACAGTGAAAATGCAGACAATCACACTGCTGCCGTTAAAAGTGGGTCTGGGTGCCATCCAGCGGCCGGACCCGCTGGCAGTAATCAGTGAAAAAAAAATACATAAATAATATATATATATATATATATATATATATATATATATATATATATATAAAACACTTGTTATCTAAAAATAAAAACATAAAGAAGTACCCAAAGTTCCAATAAAGTCAACCTTGAATTTAGGATATATTGCCTTTAAGGAGCCATTACATTTTTTCTCTATAAACAGACCCAAGCGTGGGTGTAGGTTTTCTGATGACGAAGCAATTGAAGTGATGCTCTTCTCACGCAGCACTTCCACAAACATATGTAGTGGTGTAATTTCCATTAAAACAGATTGCCACTATAATCATCTTTAGCATTGGTAACAGGTTAAATATTGTAAATATTGTAGAAATTTTGGCAAGACAATGCACATTCTTCTAATAAAAGGGTTGGTCAATCTTAAGAAAATGATATAGTCCAGACAGATTTTTTTATGTTTGTTGCCCTAAGATAGAAAAGATCTGCTGTGCGATCTGCAGTTGTAACCAGTGTACAGACCTGAGCTTTCTGATACTGTATTCAAGAGCAGCACAAAATAACAAGTCTGGACAATAGAATTCTCTGAATGTGGACTTACCCATTTAATTCCTTGATTTTACCTCCCCATCCCCACAAGAACAAGAAAACCCTGTTTGCCAAGAAAGCTGTAACACTATAAGCTCTGCCCTGAATACATCTAATGAAAGGAGGCACATTTCTAAAAAGATGTAAAGACCTATAAAACAGGGCCGAGTGCGGAAAATAGTGTAAGTCGTTTGGCTTCCATTGGCAACACAGTTAGCCAACAAGATACCACAAATTGCAGACTTGCTACATCTATTCATTTTGCTTAGCTGATATCTAAATTATCCTATTGGGTATTAAATGTATATTTGGTATTTGTTGAGGGAGAGAAAAACATTGCTGTAACATAATGTAGCTGTGCTTCTAATCTTTCACATATTTGTCTGTACAATGAGTTTTGTGGGAATATATGGTGGTTTTCTTTGTTAGAACATACAATTATATCTCCGTTTAATTGCCAGTTTGTTGCTTTTTAATAGGAATTACTTGTCTTTATGAAGCTAATAAAGAACTAGGCATCTTCCTTTTATGCAGTCCTAATAGAAAAGAGGAGACATAAAGAATAGTATAATTGATATGTAAATGAAGTTCATTTCCAAAATACAAAATCTCTGTCCAGGTAATAAAGGTGCTAGTAAAATGTACTAATTGTGTAGGAGAGAAATTAAAGTTTGCTGAATGGAGAGAGCTGCTAAATACAAAAGGGAGAACATCAAATATAAAGAAGTGACTATCAGAGTATAGTGAGGGAGGATATATAGAATGTGATTAAAATACAAAAAATGATTCATAGCTATTAACTTAATAAAACAATAAAATTAAAGTATAAAACATGCCTTGAGAATAAATAAGCATTTACTTTTCTATGATTACCGGTGGTTTATTTTGTAAGTAATCTTTTTAACTAGAACAAAGGTCACATCAGTGTAGTTTTCAACAGTTTGCAAAAAGCAATATAGGTCATTTACTAACAAAGTGCTACTGTCATACCTACAGACCAATTTAAAAAAGCTAAATTTGGATAAACGGAAGCTCCAGCCCCCCAAATCTCTTTGCAATTCACCCAATGTCCACATCCTGTGAATCTGCACCCACTCTCCAGTAGCATCCACTTCTTTTGAAATCAGAGACTTGGGACATTCCCCAGTGCATGTCATTTACTAGCATAGTGCAAAAGTGCACACAGTCAGCCATCACCTTTTCTTTGTATCAGATGGTGTGCTAAGTATATCTCAGTTTATCGCTGCCACCCAATCAAGCATGCCTGTTGTATATACTTATTTGTCACAATGCACACTCCAGTGCAGTAATAAGACTAGTGCTTCAGGGGAGCCAATTCATGGTAGAGATTGGGGTGTTACAAGAGGGACCGGACATTGTGTAACATTCAAAAGTATGTTTTTAAAAAAAAAGATTTGATGTGCTTTACAATTGGGAATAGTCACAGAACTAAAAAGAGACTGGGGGGCATATTTACTAATCTGTGGGTTTGAAAAAGTGGAGATGTTGCCTATAGCAACCAATCAGATACTAGCTGTCATTTTGTTGAGTGCACTAAATAAATGAAACCTAAAATCTGATTGGATGCTATAGGCAACATCTCCACTTTTTCAAACCCGCAGTTTAGTAAATCTAGCCCTGGGTATTAACAGACAGATAGAGGTAAGAGGGCCCTACTTGCAAAATCACTATCTATAGGATCTGCTTTATTGAAAATATCCTAATTCTAATATGCTCCTGACTCTTTTACACATATATTTGTGAATGTTAGCATTACTATACCTTTTAGAAAATTATTCTGCACCGAATAATAAGAAAATAAATATTATGGTTAATATCAAACTAAGATTTAGCATTTGCTAACAAAAAAAAATGGTTCCCAGTTTCAATTTACGATTACAATTATCATTCTGGGACTGTTGTTGCTGGGTAAATGTATCAGCTCTTGCTAATCCCAGTCTTGCGTGTGTGCAATAGGACGAAAACAATCTTTAGCTGGTTCCTGTGAACAGGCCCAGACAAAGCTGGCAGACTGTGAAAAGCTACAATAGTCTGTGTCCCAGGTGTTTCTTGGCACACTTCCTCATGCACAGTGACTTTATCATCAAGGATTAAAAAGGCTTTATGATGCTTAGATCTCAGGAAGACATGTATAAACATGCAGGTATCTACGGCAACAAATGTACTTCAAAGTTTGCATTGTGACTGCTCCTGATGTTATATTACCACCTTCCATTACTGCATTATTGACATTCACCAGCCAATGCTTCAGCGGGCTTTACTCAAAGCTTTTGTAGAGCAGCAACCATAACAATTGATTCAAATTAGTTAAGAAAACTTAGTTATCATAGCTAAAAGAGATCAGAAGATTGCGTTATGAAAACTCTAAGGAACATGACAGTTTTAGAAGATTCATGCTCTCCAAAAGAACAGCCAGCCCAATAATTAACATTAAAAAAATACAAATTACAATGAAGACATTTTAAGGCCACACAAGTAACTGGGTTACTGGTAATAACAATGAAAATATATTATTTCAGACACCAGTATTCAGAATAACACGGCTGTTATTTCTTTACTATGTGATGTTCATATGGTGGGCTTGTCATTCTAACATAAAACCACAATGGCTTTCAATAAAACATCAAATATGGATTTGCTTAGTTGGCTGTCATATGCCACATGCAATCACGTCACCCTGTTTGGCCCAGAGAACTCCAATGTTTGAAGACATCAACTTGTATTCTGATACCAACCTTATTAAACAGATGGTGCCAGGAAAGGAGAGGGAGAAGATAGATTACAGAACATAAAATACTAAGGATTTATGTTAAATGTGGCTTTATAGTGGAGGTAAGATCTCAGCAGAGATAAGAAAAGACAACAATAAATATTTTAAAAATTTATTTGCCGTTATAAAACTGTATAGTTTAATTCATGCAATGTCTTGGGAAACATTGGCCATGATCAGGACCACCATTGGGGGTTATAGCAGCAAGACTGTGATGGAAGAGGGGTCTGGCACTACCAAGGTTCACATAGCTTGGACCCTATTCTGTCACTTGCTGTTGCTAGTGGAAGAGTAGCTGGTACTAACATCTAGCAGAAAGCTCCGGGGCACTAATTTGTTTACAGCATTACATAGGAAACCGTATATGCAAGTAAACTGCAGAAAGGTTTGGATGGTGATTATATGTGGAGGTTTGGCGAATCGGACCACTGGATTAGAGGTCTGCTATAAACTAGCCATCAGAATTGGACAACAGCTATTTAATCGCCACAGGACTGGTCTGCTTTGTATACTACCCCCATATTGGGCCCTGAATGGTAAAAGTGCCACCAAAATGTGATTTGTATACTAGCTGCCAAAGAGGACTCTGTATTGTAGCCACCTGTAAGTGGTGGAAATATTTAGCAGGTTTATGGAGCCCAAGATTTCTGATGGCTACCCTGGTCATTGTTGTCCAGGTAAGAAGTACCCAGGGGTTCCACACAACTATTGGCAAACACTCATTAAACCCCCAAATATGTCAAAATCTGTGAAGTCCATGTCTCCTATCCACAGGCAGTGGCTGCCTCTGCATAGTGACTAGATTACTAGTGATATATGACTTCACTAGCTCATTTTATATGTAACCGCTACTAAGGAATTTGTTTTATAAATCACACTGTATTCTAATTCCTTCCTCTACTTTCTATAGCACAAAGAATCAAGCCATGCAAACTAACACTTTATAATGAAGGCCCCACCTTTATGCAGGGAGATTTACTTACATAGCCTAGTTTAAACCACAAGTACAATATTCTTGTAGCATTTCAATGTCCAATCCTAACATTAGGATTCAAACCATGGTCTCTGAATGTCATTGTTATATAATCAGTACACTAAACCACTGAGCAATTCTTTTGTTTGCTTAGACCTGACTTAACTGTACATTTGCAGCATTTCATCAGCATCCGCAACTCTGTACAGAGAACCCACTCACATCAGTCCCAGCCCCATTGGACCTTACACCCTTAATTCCCCAACACGCACACACACACCAAGAGAGACTAAGGTCAACTCTTAATAGCAGCCAATTAACCTACCAGTATGTTTTTGGTGTGGGAGGAAACTGAGCACTCAGGGGAAACCCACGCAAACACAGGGAGAACATACAAACTTAATACAGATAAGGCCATGGTCAGGTCAGCAATGGAACTCATGACCCCAGTGCTGTGAGGCAAAAGAGCTAACCACTAAGCCACCATGCATTTAGTTTAAATTAGTTCTTAGTTCTAAGTCCTATGTGAACACTACTATGCTTTAAAGATGGCATATCATTAAGAGACATGATTTTTTAATCATGTAACAGAAACTTAATACAAAAAAAAAAAATAAGTCCCCCTCTCCCATGCTCCATTTGCCTGGATAGAAGATAACGCTTGTCACTACATTATTAAATCTCCTCCTTTGCCAATCCAAATGGCTCTAAACACTGCAGATTAGTTACATAAGCTGGGTACACACTACAGAATTTTCCACCAACTTTTTATGCCGATCGATTTTACATCCGATCGATGGTCCGATCACTCGGTCCATGGACTGCATACAGACTAGCCTTGTTTTAAACGATAAAGGGAAGAGCGGCTGTCCTGTTAGCGACTTTTTACAGCCATGTTGTGAGCAATGATTGTAATTTCTTACTGTCGTGGATCGGTCGGAAACTTACACACACTACACAACAGAAAGGAGATTTGAACGAAAATATTGAACGGTACGACCAACCAAATGAGGCGACAATCGTCCATTTGGGCAGACTTTCGACCATCGTGTCATTTCACACACTGATCCGACTTTCGAACGAGCGGTTGTATGTCGGCTGGTTGAGCCGATTATTGGACAAAAACCCTGTAGTGTGTACCTAGCTTTAGGCTTATATCACATGGGCAATTTATGTGTCCACGAATTTTAGTTTTACAGTACCTATAGTAAATAATAGAATTTTAAACGTATCTGTATAAAGTGATACACTTTTAAGTGAGTTTTTTTCCCCATAATGGAAACTTTTAACTGTTGTTTTATATCTGTTTTTTTATTTATTATTTTGTATTAAAGTGGTGTGTCTTAATGTTATTAACTAGATTTCAGACTACAACACCAGTTCTTGTGTGGCACAACACCTTAAACACTATTATACAAACAGTACTATCTGTGAGGTTGGGAGTTCAAGTCCTTTTGAGGCTGTAATTAGTTTGGTTCTATTTTTTGATGATTAATTGGATCATCACATCCTCCCATTCTCGGTTACAGGACTTTTTTCGGGCTGCACCTACTTTGTGAAATTCCCTCCCTCGCACAGTAAGACTTTCCTCTAGTCTTCAAACCTTCAAGCGTTCTCTGAAATCCCACCTCTTCAGACAAGTTTATGATATTCCTCAACCACCATGTTAATCTCCCTAGATTACCCTATTACCACTTTCTACACAGCTAACACAAGACAACAAACCTCTGACCAACATTGCCACACACACAGCCCACTCAATACTTTTACCTTTGCATTCTAGCTGGTCCATTGTGCAATATGATGTAGCACATGCCCTTGTGTTTCAAACTCCCATTGTCCTATAGATTGTAAGCTTGCGAGGAGGGTTCTCTTTCCTCTCTGTCTGTATGTATTACCCAGTATTGTCTTATCAATGTTTGTTCCCAATTGTAAAGCGCTACGGAATTTGCTGGCGCTATATAAGTAAATGTTGATGATGATGATGATAAATGTTGACCAATTGTACATAAGCACCAGATTTCTGATGACACAACACCATACACAATACTATGGGAACAGCATTGATTGTGGTGTTGGCAATTCAAGTTCCATTTAGGTTGATTTTAGCGTGAATTTTTATTTTTTTGTGAATGAGATAATAGTTGGGTATTTTTTTATATAACTAGTAAACAATTGGTTCTAGTAAAGATATATTTAATAACAACTTGATATGCAAGTGATAATGTTTGACATTTGTCTTTACAAGTTTATATAAATGTTCAAACCTGCTTTCTATGGTCATATATTTTTGGAGGTTTTAATTAAGTAATTAGAATGTAATACAGATTTAATATAAAACAAAAAATGGTTTATCACTAATATATGTCCAAATACATTTAGGCTAATGGTGTTTTTTTCATTCAGCTGGTAAAGGGTTCCAATTAGGACACTGTGTATAAGTGGAATGCCCTGGAGAGGTGGTTTTTCATTGTGAGCTGGACTTTACACAAAGTGTTGCTGTATTTTTCCTCTGAAGAAATTACCGTGTAGGTAATGAAACGTGCACAAATAAAGATTTACACGCTGTTCCACTAAATAGGAAATGCATTTTATTTTTATTTATTTTAATGACTGACCGGGACCCTTAGAAAAAAATCACTATGCAGGAAGCTTGCAAGCTTGTGTTTGTTTTTATCATCTTGAGCTCACATTCAGTAATTTTTTATATGTGTTATATGTATATTTTTAAGATACTCTTTCATCTATTTAGATGCGATACTGTTTATATATAAATACATTTTCTCTAATATACCTTTTAGCATCGTGTTTGGCATGATTATATTTTGACAAGTTTCAGCGTTGTAATTTTTTTCTTTGTTCTATTTTTTTTCAGACTACTATTTACCCTACAAGGCCACTGACAATTCAGCACCACTTAAATAAGTATTGCAATTTCTAAAAACGTTTCCTAACCACACACTACGCTCATCCTAGAACCCAATACACCACTCTTATCTATATTCTTCTTATGCATGACTGATCAAATAATTTCCAGAGGACTCCCCACATTTAATTCGAAACCTTTAAGCAGTCATTGTGAGTTCTTTTTAGAGAACTTACCCTAACTCGTTTTTTCTTCCTGTCTTCAATGTCAGCTCTGATATTCCATGCAACCACATTCCACCATGCTGTCCCTCATGTATTCTCTGTATTTATACATTAAAGGAGTAAGATGTCCCTAGCAGTATTTACCTCAATATGGACAAGGGACTCGGCAGCTGCAAGGCATACAAACCTTGCTTGTTCCAGGATAAGAGGTAAGCAAAAAGCCTGATACACATATCCTGTCCCTGGTACACCCCATCCTTATACTGTATCACAACAAATATTTACAATGCAGCCAGGGTCCTACTCCCTTACTCAATGGGTACACTATCCATATATGAATGAGGTTTCATTTACCATACAAAGTACAGTGGTATCTACAGTTATGGCTACCCAGGGATTTTATGAAGAAATGTTTTGAAGAGCCACTCTATTTCGGCTTATTGTAAAGCTAACCTTTATTGGAAGGACACTGTTATTACTAGAAGCTAAAATATGTTTTCAATTTTGTTACATTGTTTACATTATCTCCTCCAGCTCTTCAACAGATCTTTTTTTTTTACTTGACCATTAATAATTAATGAGAGTACACTGTGCTAGACAAACATTAGCACATCATTTTGTGAGAAGCACAGAAAGCATTTTAAGAAGAGAAAACTTCTGAAAGATATGGAAGGATCGCTTCACAAACACATTGCAATAACATTCGGAGCCTGATTTAGGGTTGGACGGAAGTCCATTTGCACCACGTAAAATACGTGACTTGTGTAACATTTACAGCACATGTGCGCAACTTACGCCCATATTTTGATTTTCATCAATATGTACTTGGACTTTTAAAATACACATGAGCACTGTCTATTCAATGAAAAAATTATAGTATAGGTTAAAGAGGTTATATTGGTGGGATAAAAGATTAGAAATAGACAAGGTAAATGACAAGTATTACAGAAACCGGGTATATCAATCTATTAATTTGTACCATCCAGACAAACATTACTTTACTAGCTTAAGATCTCCTGAACACTGTAGAGAAGAGGACAGACTACATAATGCAGAAATGTTGGCCCCATTGGCAATTTTGACCTAATTGTGCCAAGTTGGCGTATTCATTACTGCCTGTGGAGCCAACCATAAATGTAAGAGACTGAATTCTCTTCTGGTTGAAAATGAAGTTTGATGTGACTGCTATTACTATAGGAAATCCAATACAATCCATCTATATCAACAGTTGGGTACACAAATAAATCTGTTCAATCTGGCCACCCACATGTGTGTCTCGAAAGAGATAAGCCATTTCCCAATCAGGCTGAAAGACTGGACATTACTGTATGTTGCATCTTTAAGGGTCTCATCATCCAAAACTATTTAAACCATTAACACAACATGACATTTAAAAACATCACAACTGTCGGTGCCATGTGTTACATCTACACTCCCATCTCCAGACAGAAGCAGCCAATGACATCTGGTGAAGCATTAGGGCCAGAAACCATTTTGTTTGGTTCCTGGCCCCAATAAACTTACAGTGTTCAAAACTGAATGCTGTGTGAACGATGCTGTAACACTGGACTACTATTACATTGTCACCGAAAATTCCTGTTATGTCCTATTAGAGTCCCTTATTAGGTCATAAGTGGGATCCCTGTGCTTCGGAGAAATGGACAAATATACTATGTGGTAACCTTAGGTGTTGAAAGGGTTAAACATTGCTTTATGGTAGGTAGAGCTGTTATCTGAACTTTCACTGTTTTAAATGTTAGACAACTGTTCCTATATTGTAAAATTGCAGTTGTTATCTCTGTAACCTTTCCCCTTCATCCTCTCAATGACTTGTTCTTTATTATCACTGATTAGCTGATACCATTGTCTATAGGGGTGTGCAACTATGAGTTCAGATTAAAATATATAACAATGCTGGGGTTTGTTTTTAAATGATACAAGGCAATGCAGTTAGCTTTACCAGTATTGTTTTCCAACACAAAATTTGAGAATGTTCTGTAAAAAAGCAACAAAAATCAGTGTTTTTTTCAAATTATTATAGTTCTGATCTAAGAGACTAAAACTCTGAGCATAAAAATGAACGCTTTCCTTATTGCTCACAGTGGACACTTTGTGGACTAATTTCCAGAGAATGAAATGAGAAATAAAAGTGATGAGCTATTTATTTAGTTAACATTCTAGGTGGGGATAGCTGAATCACAGAGATACATTCACACCTGTTACTTGTACCAGCTGAATAGTTTATTGTACATCATCATAACTTTGCATACTTTTTATTCATATTTAACAATTATAGCTATCTTATCAGAATTTTTTTGACAGTTTTAGTGTTGGAATAAATGTTCTTACATAAAAAAGCTGCAGTTCAGAGAGCATGTAGCAAACCACTTGAGTGAAAAATTGTGAGGTGGGATAGCTGTACAAGGCTCTTGTAGAGAGCAAAAGCTATACCTGCCAGAGTCCCAAATCAGGACTCTACTGCAAGACGGCACGTTTGTCCCGACTTGCGAGAGTTGGGAGGTATGTCAACGTGGCGTGACCATGCCCCTTTTATATATGTTACATATTGTGGTGATTACTTCCATGACATTGTTGAGAGCCAGCACAAAGCAGATCAAAATAATGGTTTACAATCTTTTACTTCTGCTCTACTGCTCACCACTCTGTACATTGCATTATGAATAAAGCACTAACAGAGATTGAAAAGGAGGTCACCGATTCCTATCTACAGACAATTGGCCTTTCTCTGTCAGACATGGCTAAAATTACAGAATGGGAGAGTGAGCAAGTGGGGCAAGGCCAAAAGTGACTTCCCAGGTCACTCTTGGCTTTAATTTACAGATTAATGCCAGGTGGGCCTTCAGTGCTGCATACTCTCTTGTGACTGTTAACTGTTGAATGTCACAGCTGCATAAGAACTATCACATAGCAAATTTCACTTTAAGACGTCATGAGTAGAAATACATTCAACCATGACAATCCTACCTTGGAGTTCCCTCCCACAATAATTTAATTTTATAAACATAGAATTCTGGTTGACCATCCTCCTGGGGCCAAAGGTTGTCAGTCCACTCCTGTGGGAACAATAGTTTCTACTCAGTTGCATTGCAAAAGTAAATACAGTCATGGCCAAAAGTTTTGAGAATGACACAAATATTATTTTTCACAAGGTCTGCTACCTCAGTTTTTATGATGGCAATTTGCATATACTCCATGTCATGAAGAGTGATCAGCTGAATTGCAATTAATTTCAAAGTCCCTCTTTGGCATGACAATGAACTTTATCCCAAAAACAACATTTCCACTGCATTTCAGCACTGCCACAAATGGACCAGTTGACATCAGGTCAGTGATTCTCTTGTTACCAAAGTTGAGAGTGTTGACGAGGACAAGGCTGGAGATCACTCTGTCATGCTGATTGAGTTAGAACAACAGACTGGAAGCTTTAAAAGGAAGGTGGTACTTGAAATCATTGGTCTTCCTCTGTTAGCCATGCTTAACTGCAAGGAAACACGTGCAGTCATCATTGCTTTGCACAAACCAGGCTTCATAGGCAAGGATATTGCTGGTAGTAAGATTGCACCTAAATCAACCATTTATCGGATCATCAAGAACGTCAAGGAAAGAGATTCAATAGTTGTGAAGAAGGCTTCAGGGCATCCAAGAATGTCCAGCAAGTGCCAGGACTGCCCCCTAAAGTTGATTCAGCTGCGGGAGCTTGCTCAGGAATGGCAGCAGACAGGTGTGAATGCATCTGCACGCACAGCGAGGCGAAGACTTTTGGAGGATGGCCTGGTGTCAAGAAGGCCAGCAAAGAAGTCACTTCTCTCCAGGAAAAACATCAGGGACAGACTGATATTCTGCAAAAAGTACAGGGATTGGACTGCTGAGGACTGGGGTAAAGTCATTTTCTTTGATGAATCCCCTTTCAGATTGTTTGTGGCATCTGGAGAAACGCTTGTCCGGAGAAGGAAAGGTGAGCGCTACCATCAGTCCTGTGTCATGACAACAGTAAAGCATCCTGAGACCATTCATGTATGGGGTTGCTTCTCAGCCAAGGGAGTGGGCTCACTCACAATTTTACCTGAGAACACAGCTTTGAATAAAGAATGGTACCAAAACATCCTCCAAGAGCAACTTCTCCCAACCATCCAAAAACAGTTTGGTGACGAACAATGCCTGTTCCAGCATGGTGGAGCACCTTGTCATAAGGCAAAAGTGATAGCCAAGTGGCTCAGGGATCAAAACATAGAAATTTTGGCTCCATGGCCAGGAAACTCCCTAGACCTTAATCCCATTGAGAACTTGTGGTCAATCCTCAAGAGGCGGGTGGACAACCAAAAACCGACAAATTCTGATAAACTCCAAGCATTGATAAGGCAAGAATGGGCGGACATCAGTCAGTATGTGGCCCAGAAGTTAATAGACAGCATGCCAGGGCGAATTGCAGAGGTCTTCAAAAAGAAGGGTCAACACTACAAATATTGACTCTTTGCATAAACTTAATGTAAGTGTCAATAAAAGCTTTGCCACTAATGAAATGCTTGTAATTTTACTTCATTATACCATAGCAACATCTGACAAAAAGGTCTAAAAACACTGAAGCAGCAAACTTTGTGAAAACCAATACTTGTATCATTCTCAAAACATTTGGCCATGACTGTAAGTAAATAGAATATAATTGAATTTGTCTCAGGGGACATTCAAATTTAATCACACATCATTCCAATAAAAAACAAAACAATCCTCACTGTAGGGTCCCACGTAGCAATATACATAAATATGAATTAAAAACAAGATTAAATCATAAACAATAGTTTATAGGACCACATAAATGTACCCATTAGCTGCTACCGATAATAAAAGCATGAAATAAAATTCCCAGCAGTCAGGTGTCAGTTGTATGTAAATAACATCACTTATTACGTAAGTCAATGATTCGCATATAAGCTTTGCGGTTAAATGAATAATATCTTATTATTTACTGCACTGTTACGTTAAAATTGGAAAAAGTGCTCTGAGGTCTTCTATTGTCAGTGATACACAGGACATTGAAGAGTTGGTGCTATGGTCACATAATGTAATTTAGAAGAAACTTCTGAAAAGTAATGTATGGCCCCATAGAGACTGAGGGCCAACATATCATGCTGCCTACCACTGGCATACAGCATATCCAGGCGCGGGCTGGGAGAGGGAAGCCCGGGGGGGGGGGGGGGACACAGGTAGCCGCATCACAAGAAACGGGATGCGGCCACGTCATTGATGACGCGGCCACATCCCCTGTCATGTGATGCGGCCGCCTGTGCGCTGACGCGGCCGCATCTGATGATATCAGATGCGGCCGCGGTGAAAATAGCCTATATTGCATCCGGGGGGGCGGCCGGCCGCCCTACCCCCCGGCCCTAATAGCGGTCTGACTCCTGCCCCCCGGGCCAGCCCGCCCCTGAGCATATCTTTGTGTTGCTTACTTCTATACAATCCATAGGGTATACTGCTGCAGATATAATCTTCCACTGCTCTCACCTGCTCCTGACTCCAAGTACAAAAATTGTACCTGTGTTCTATAGCTCTTCCATACAATTCCTCAGCCTCTGGCTGTATGGGGAAAGCACAGAAAGTTCATACAATAATATTTAACAGACAAACTAAGTATACTCCATTAAAATTCATTTGCAAGCTCTATAACTGAAATAAGCCTGAAACAACGAAATGTCACCAAAACTGCATGCCACACAACTTAGGCATAAATGTAGATACATGTACAGACATTAGAACTATTTTAAATCTAGAATGCAAGTTATTTTAACTTGGGTATTATATTTTATTGTTTGAGAGTAGAACATACTTGCCAACTCTCCCGGAAAGTCCGGAAGACTCGCGAAATTCGAGTCAGTCTCCCGGGCGCCTGCGAGAGCTAGCATTTTTCCCGCATCCCGGAATTCCCTTGTTAAAATGGCGCGATTCACAGAGAATCGCATCATTTTACTTGGTGAATCGCGCCATTTTGCCCCCCCCCCCCGTGGAAGGGGGCGGGGCGCGACCAAATGCGTCATTTTGGCCCTGCCCCCTCTCAGCCTCCAGTCACGTCCCTCTCCTGGAAACAAGTTTTCGAGACTAGGTAAGCATGCTGTAGAAAGCTCATCCTAGGACTACAAACATTTATTGTGCTCTCAATTTTGTAGTCTCAGAACATCCGTGAAGTGCTAATAAATAATATTGTCACCATATTACTGTATGGGTCTACTTAGTGGATGCTAACATGCTGCAGTTGTAAAAAAAATAATAACAATGATAAGTAGAAAACACTCAGAAGTAAACTATGAGAGTGTTTGGCTACCTCTTATACTTAGATATTTGGCACAAACGGCTTTGTATATCCTGGTGAAAATACTTTGGTTTCTATAATCATCGCACCATAAAAGTTGTTTCAAACAACTCAAAAAATTACTCTGGGCTAAAGATTTCTAATATCAAAAAAATAAGACATATTTCACTCTATGTAGTCTCATTGTACCTGAAAAATACAGTGTTTCTACAGCAACAGAGCTAGATGACATTTCAAAGCAGATATAACTCTAGTTCTTAGACTATCATGTTATCACCAAAAGTGACCTCAATACTAATAGCATTTTATAATTTACTGTAAATTATACGTTTCTTTGTACAGAGGTCATATTACGCTACAGCCCTGCTTATGCTCAGCAACATAAGTCACCACTACTTTTTTTTCTTTTGTTAACCCTGACTGCATATTTTATTAAAAGATTACACTGCAGGGGCTTTTGTGCTGTGGGTTTTTTCCATTGTTTTCTTTTTACATTAACCATTCAAGCCACAGCACAGTGACAATGCAAGCTGAAATGTAAATTATGACAACAGTTATATTATTTCCCAAATCTGCTATTATTGGGACAGCTTTACATGGCTACAACAGGCTCTTTTTCCACCTGTATCAAGTAACAGGGATAAGGGAAGTGGATGCGGTCGCACCAAATGTATGGAGTGAAAAGAACCCTCTGGGATTGTATAGATAATAATAATTCCAAATTTATGGTCCCTTATTGAGCGAGGGGTGCATCATAGCCCATGGGCAAGATTAAAGTATTAAAAAGGACAGAAAAGGAGGGGTTTAGTGAGATGCACTATTCACATCCATATAATAGGGTAGGGATTGTATGAAAGTCTCCAATGTTAAAATATAACTTTTATTAATTACTTATAAAATATAATATGTATACAGGGCTATATGTGAACAATGTGTAAAGTGAGTTCAAGTGCTTATGGCTTGTGGAAAAATAGCTGCGCGACACAGCAGTACCCGCCAGCAAGCTATGCTGTAGACACATGCCAAAATGTTTAATTTTAAAGATATTACATTTAAAATAAAAAGCTCATTATTGCATGTACCAAACAGTGGTCTTATGGCAAAGGAAGGGAAGAACTTGCTGTTTGATAGTCTTCAATAATTGGGGCAAATTTTAGAATTATTACTAAAAGAATTAGTGGTCTCTAGTGTTGGAGTACTTTACATCCTGTAGAGGCTTCTGGGAAAATAAGATATAATGCCACTGGAATATATTGTTTGTTTCTGTAGGTGTCCAATTCGACATAAAGTCGGCATAACGTTCAAAAAACTGCAGCGGTCATGTGGCAAATATTTTATTTTATTTTTTTAAACTTTGTGAACTGCATAGACATATCGAACTTAACCATGGTTCTTTCTTGTTACAATCCCATATTTTTAAGATAATTTTTGTCTCCCCATTAAGGAAATCACATATTTTTCAGTTGCCAGACCACGTAATAAATGCAGTACTATAACACTAATCAAAGCTCTGATTGGACCATCAAAGCTTATGCTCTAATATTTGAGGAACTTAAAGAGTGTGTACCTGGATCTCAGACCCCGGAGCTTTCTCCTCTTTCCGAGAATTCTGGCACCCAGTTTCCCATGACGCTTAGAAGCACAACTCCAGCCACACTAGTACATGAGTATAAAACATGACTGTATATTACCACTTTAATGGCTGGGGAAAATTCAAATGGTCCTCTGACAATGTACTGGAACTAAAGGCTGTCACTCACTGCCTGTCAGAGTGGACAGTCCACACAGGAATGTGTTGTTCAGTACTTGCAATATTACCAAACCAGTGGGTAAATGTATCAAATGGCCCTTTGTGCTGTGTTTATAATCTATCTCACATCGCCATCAATTCCCAGTGGTTTAGCGCTCCATAGTGCAGCATTAGTTACTATAGGGCAGTTTGAGGGTTGAATTTAAAAACGCTGGTGATTTGTATTGCTTTAAAAACATCTAAACTGCTTATTTTAATACATGCTCTTTGAGCTATCTTGCCATTCATAACATAAAAAGAGGCACCATTGACGTATGAAATATAGTGACAATCATTTTTTAATAATTATGGGGGAAAAATTATGTTATAATTAACTTATGCAATTTTTATAATTGATTACATTAAGGGGGCATTACGAATATATAATTATATTAAGGGGCAATAGTATTTGATTGCTAACAGGTGAAATAGTAATTAATGAGCAACACTAATTTCATGATAAGTGCACCACTTAAATTGCACACATGTGGCATGACAAGTACCAGCATGCACATGTGTGCAAGAGCATATTGGCACTTTTAGTGCCATATAATAATTATTGCACATGATAGCAATCAAATAGCTGTTGTTTGAGCAATCTTGCCTCTCACAACCACCTCGTTTGTTTTGGCTGTCTGGCTGGCGGTTTTGCGGTGGTCTGTAGTAGTTAAAAATCAAGGCGGTGATGTTGAACGCTTGCTGGACAAAACACCAGTTTTTGGGCAGTTTATCAGCACTCTTGACATAGGGGGATTTAAAACCAGTCTGTTAAAATGCATCAAATCAGCCATCTGATACATTTACCCCCATGACTTATTTATACCACGAGTGGTCAACCACCAACATGTTAAAATATCACTAAAAGGTTACAGTTTAAGGCTAAAACTAACAATTATTTAACAAATACACCAACTACACAGGTAATCAACAACAAGAATACAAATTGACCAAAAAGAAAATACTGTTTTTACTAGTAACAAAAACAAAGGTTGAGACAAATACCAATTAAAATTGTGTTTACATCCACCAGGATAAAAATTTTACTTTATAATCTGTATAAATATCATTCTCACTTAACTTTGTCCCAAGTTTGTTCTGGACAGTATAAAAGGTCTTTATTTTTGCTCATCTACATACCTTCATAATTAAACATTTATGGCTACACGTTGAGGATAACATTTTATTTAGTTTAGAGATTTTACTGATGACTAGTTATTTTTACCATTAATTTAATTTCATAGGTAATGTTTCATTCATGTTATATGTTTTCTAAGCATTGTATAACATATATATTTTTGCATCTAGTAAATGGTCTAGATTTACATCATGGTGCAATTATAAAAATGGTGTATGTGCTAGGAAAGAAAAGGGTATACATCATTGCCTGGCGATTTGTCTGTGTGTTTGTCACCAATTATTTATACTATTAAGGTTCTTGTTTGATATTGTGTAGAGAGGTACATTTTGTTTACCATTGAACAACATCAAGTACTATTATGTTGTGAATCTTGATTCTACAAGTTTAATCATTGACACTTTAGGCAGCCTCTTGATGGGTTTAAGTATAGTACATAGATATATTAAAAGGGTGTAGATAACAAAATGAATACAGAAAACATAGATGGTGACCTTACATTGCGTATCAGTGGTGTACTGGCCACCTTGTAAATCCAGTTACAAGGACTTTAAACATCATATTTTGTGTAGTACACATTTTATACCAAATGTACACAATAATCAACAATATGTCATATTTGACAATGATTTTATGACATTAGTGGATAATACAGTATCTTTTCTATCCTTTTAAAATTAAACGTGCTAAAGGGATGGGGTCCAGTGAAGGATTTAAAATTTTAGAGCACAGTGGTGGCAATGAGCCTCTAAGCCAATTAAATACATGTTTTAGGCACTATTGGATTAATATAAATTAGCCCTAATGGTCAGTGAATGTTCAGGTTGACTGTGATTGTGATACTGAACTTAAGGTGATATTTAAATGTTCATGACTTACTGGGAACAATGGACCTGAAGCGATGTTTCAAATGAAACAACAGAAGGAATCATAAAGGCAAAATAAACCACAGTGGTCACCTGGTTTGTAGATAAGAGACAGCCTTCAAGAGGATTACCTATAAAAAATGTCTTCTCCACCTGGTGATTCTGTCATGAGTTTCCCAACAGAGTGCTCTCTCAGAGCTCTGACAAGATAATGACTTACGGACAAAGATACACAGTGAAAAACAGCATCAACCAACAAAAAAGTATTTACTGACAATTACTCACTCCAACACGGAAAAACTTTCAAAATGAATGTCAAAGCACTTGGTCTATAGAGCAAGATGGCTGCATTTATGGAGGAGTGGAAGTTTGCAGAGGCAGAGCGGAGGAGTTGGATACAGTGGGGATTTCTCTTGCCCACTGGTGCTGTTAGTTTTTCAGAGAATTGCAAATGCAAGATATCCTTTTGAAGAGCGTGATTGCTGAAATGAGCTAAAATAGGTGTATAGGATGCACTTTTAGGGTCATCCCTTGCTGCGTGGAGGGGTCCATGGCCATTTACTCTTTGCAAAAGGACTTCAAATTTTACACCAGCTCAGAGCTGGCAGTCTTCACATCTGATTATATACTTGATCATGCAATCATTTTGCATGTTCATGTTGCATTTTGGCAGAGAAAAGCATTTCCATGTCCACTTATAGCAATGTAATAAACAGCTTCACACGCACAAAACTGCTACAAAACTGTCTCCTTATCTCCTCAATCTCGTGATTAATTAAATCCATAATGAAAATAAAGTGTGTATATTTTAGGAGAAAAGGAGAAATGTTTTCTTGAAAGAAGTGGTTCTAAAGTGATAGGAGGTTGGACTTCAATAAGATGTTTACACTTTGGTATGGTGTATCGTCCTGCACTTTTACTTTGTGAAGAGAGAGGAGAATAGTCATGTACCTAGATGTAGGACGACAATCCAGGTTCAACTGTGCATAACCAAGGAATCTGTTCACAAGTGTGCTTCGTAAATTACCTTCCCTGTGTTTTCTGCCGCTGCTTCTACTGTGTGCAGGAAGTGCATTTTAAGTGTTATTGCAAAGTTTTCAAATTCATATCTAAAATATAATGTCCTAATTTAATTATCTGCAGTAGGCTTATAATAGCCCTGTGGTCACCCTACCTCCATCAACCCCCAATTTGTTGAGATGAATATTCAACAGGCTTGAGATGTTTACTATGAGAATTTTGTGCAGATGAATATTGGTTGGTTGGTTCGTCCATCGGTGAGGGTGGTGGGCCCAACATGCTCAAGCTGATACTGCTGCCACATTGGTTTCATTCAGACCTCATGCAGGTCAGTCACCAGGTTCTTATTAAACCGTAAATCACCCAGTGCCCTATTTTAAAACTATTAAAATAGGAGGTACTGTTACACCTAGATAAGATTAAGTCAAATGAAACATCTGCTCAAGATGGCATCCACTCAAATGTGCTAAAAGAACTAAGGTCAGTAATTGATAGACCACAATTTATTTTATGAACTCACTGATAATGTCAATGCCAATAAATTGTGGAAAGCAAATGTGGTACCAATCTTTAAAAAGGGAACAAAATAGAAACCAGGTAATTATAGTCACATACATATTTTGATCTGTGAGCCTGACTTCAGTCATGGGTGAATTATATGAAGGTATTTTAAGTGAGGCTATTATTTAAAATATTATAGAAAATAATTTTATAACACATTGTCAAGCATGGTGTAGCGAAGGTCCATGCTTAACAAATAGTCTCATGAAGAATTTTCAGATGGGATTTTGGTAATGCAACTTAATTTTTCAAAAGCATTCAATACAGTTCCACATAACAATCTGATCGATAAAATGAAAGTACTAAGCCTCAGGGAAAAGGTATTACATGGTTAGAGAATGGGTTTGATGGATAGAAGAACATATTCAGACCGGGCTACAGAGTTCACTCATGCCCCCCAGGGATGAATATTGGATCCATATTTTTTTATGTTTCTATAAAGTACCTTGAAGATAACCTAGAAAGGTGATAAGTAGAACTAGTAATATATATATATATATATATATATATATATATATATATATATATATATATATATATACGTTATGCACCTAGACTGTGATTGTAATTATGCTGCTTACATATTAAATGAAATACAATTGTGGAACACTGAGATGGGAAAAGACTTCACTAGATGACAGAAAAACGTTCAACAAAGCACAGTGCCAGGCAGCAGCTGCAGAGGTGAATACAATCCTGGGATACATCAAAAGTAGGAAAATGCACATGATGCAACCATAATATTACCATTGTTTAAGTATAAGTCTTGAATGCGGGGTACAAGGGCATAAGTGGTAAGAAGGACATAGCAGAACTCAAGAGAGATCAGAAGCACAAAGCCTCACTAGTAAAGGTAAGGGAATATATAATTAATTATACAGAGAAGTTAGAAAAACTTGGTTTGTTTACTTTGGAAACAATGTGTCTTACAGGTAAAAACTAATTATAATAATCACTAAAGCCTATTTATGTGGCGGATGGATTCTGCAGCGCCAGTTACATTATACATATAAGAGCCAGAGCACAAACAACTGCATCAGTGAGAGACATGATGTAATTGAAATTTAACAGAAGACATAGAGCAGAACATAACAAAACATTTTTCAAGAGGACAGGAGACAGGACAAAGAGTGTGCCCTACTAGTGATAGCCAAGATATCAGAAGGGCGGGGGGAAATAAAGTAGATGGGAGTTGAGGGAAACAAGTGAATGGGGCCGTTGGGGCATAATAAGGAAGCTAAATTAGGATGGGGCGGGGTAGGCATGTTTTAAGGGAGCACTTGAAAGATTAGAGGTTAGGGGAGAGTCTGGTCATGCGGGGTAGGAAGCCCCAAAGGTGGAGAGCAGTGCGGACGACATCCTGCTGGTGGGGATGTGAGAAGGTAATAGGAAGGGAAAAGAGTCAAAAGTTGCTAGCAGAACAGAGTGAGCAAGTAGGGGAGGCATTGTAGAAAGCTTTGTAGGTGAGGATAAGCAGTTTGATTGTACTCTGGATGGCATGGGGAGCCAGTGGAGGGCTTTGCAGAGAGGCACAGCAAAAGAGGAAAGGCAGGAATGGAACATTAGTCATGATGTCGCATTCTGGATAGACTGGAGGGGAGCGGGCAAGCAGAGGAAGAAACATTGAACAAGCAATCGGAGAGGTAGGAGGTCAGCCAGGAAAGGTTGGTGCCGTAATGGCCAAGGGAGTGAATGGTGTCAAGGAGGTAAGGGTGGTCAACTGCATCAAAAGTGGCTTAGAAATTAACTATTCGGAAAAAGGAGGGAAAAGGAGTCTTTGACTTGGACAAGAGTAGATCATTTGTCACCTTGATGAGGACAGTTTCGGTGGAATAGAGAGGAGGAAACCTGAATATAAAGGGTCAAGTGAGAAAGTATGTTAAATGGTTGCAGACTAGCTGTTCAAGATGTTTGGAAAGGAAGGAGAGTAGGAATATGGGGAGAGAGGCAGAGTCAAGAGAGTGGTTTCTTGACAATGGGTGTGATGAGCGCATGTTTGAAGACGGAAGGGAAAATGCTAGTAGAAAGGGGCAGTTGAAGATGTGGGCTAGGTGGCAGCAAGCATCAAGGGAAATAGAGTGGAGACCAGGGAGCAAAATGCTCTCCTGCTGTTCTAGTAAACTTTATCATCTTTCTGTGTCATTATCACTCACTACTTTATCTCACTGCTGGTATAATAAGAATCCTGTTCAGGCACCAAACCTTTTTCTGTTACTTTATTATAGCAGACTAAAAATAATCTGAAATTATTTATCACTGTAGGTGACCCATAACCAATGCACTTTTTAATCTCAAAGTTTGCTTCTAACAGTTTCAGTTCATTGGCTGTCTCATTAATTCAGGTGGAATGGATGTGTAGTGTATGATATGTATAAATATATGCAAGATCTGCCTAATGAACTTTTTTCACAAGGGACTACAGAATACAAGGAGTCACCTGTAATGAAAAAAGATGTACTTTAGTAGAAAAGTGGGTAAGTTGTTGAATTTCTTACTGAAACAGAAGCTAAAAGTGATCGGATGCCTTTTTTTTTTTTTTAATAAGAAATAGTAGTATATATATAGCTACAATTAGTAAAGGGCATTTTGAAGGGGTGTGGGGGTTGACTTAGGAAATGTATCCAACTGCCATTTGGGGGTCCAAGAAGGATTGTTTTTCCCTTTTTATGCTAAATTGGTAAATGTCGCATTTGACGATTTACAAAACATTGTACGTAAATTTCATTCAGCATACACTAAATATCACTGTTGGACAAACCTTCTCTATAACTATTGCAACATGTATGTTTTTGGTGATTTTTTCTTGCTAAAGGCAAATTGTAAATATGAATCCAGTAGTATGTTCCAAAGCAATAAAGGTGCATTTTAACTGAGAATATGAAATCAGCCTTGGGGCAATAAATAGTGTGTACTCAAAACTCATCATCTTATCATCTTAAAAATAATAAGTGTATGAATGTTTGTAACTGGAAGTGAAAATTACCAGGCATGATTAAACAACAATATGATCATAGCATATATTATAGTAGCATGTATAGGACACCAAGGTGGTGTTTTTGGCTTCTGAGGGAAAAGGAGATAATGACCTCCATTTTATAAATGTCAGCTGCCACACACCACAAAACCACTGCACCTGAAGTAATGAGATAGGCAATGAACTGAAACTGTTAAACGCAGACTTTTTTTGAGATTAAAAAAATGCATTGGTTGTGTGTGTGTGTCACCTACATGAGTGATACATCATTTCAAATTCTATTTAGTCTGCTACAATAAAGTAAAAATATGGTGCCTGGGCATGGTCCTCATTTAATACCAGCAATGAAAGGAAGTAGTGGTGATAACAAGGAAGGAGGATACAGTCAACCAGAACAGCAAGAGAACACTTTAAGGAATTCTGTTTTTACAATGTTTCTTATAATGCAAGTTAATGAACATTGAACAGATATAATACAATATAACAGATATAATACAGAACAATAGGGTTTGTAAACTAAAATACTCTTAAACGTTTCCATATATGTTCAATATAAAAAGCACTCATACATTAAGACTTCAAAAAGAGTTCAAACATTGTAAATTCTCAAACATAAATAGGCAAACCAATTAGAAACAACTCTCAGCACCTGTGCACTAGAAATAAGACATCACAGACTAAATTCTTTCCAAAAAATATTTTACTAATAGAAATAGCTAAGACAGTTAAATGTTGAACAAATACCAGACAGTGACTAGTCAGAGACTGAACTAACACCTTACCTGACTCTAACATTACTGAATACCTATGAGCAGCATGGTGGTTAAGTGGTTAGCACTTCTGCCTTACAGCACTGGTGTCATGAGTTAAATTCCCGAACATGGTCTTATCTGTGAGGAATTTGTATGTTCTCCCCGTGTTTGCGTGGGTTTCCTCCGGGTGCCCCACTTTCCTCCCACACTCCAAAAAACATACTGATAGGCTAATTGGCTGCTAACAAATTGACCCTAGCGTGTGTGTGTCTATATTAGGGAATTTAGGCTGTAAGCCCAATGGGGCAGGAACTGATGTGAGTGAGTTCTATGTACAGCGCTGTGGAATTAGTGGCGCTATATAAACAAATGATGATGATATCTACCAATTCCTCCTTTTTCCTGAAACTGCTCTATGCGTTGAATGCCCTGTTGGCAATAATTATCAAGCCCCCATGTAATACGTCTGGTAATTTTCTCTATATGCAAGGGGCAGGTGTGTACCTATAATGAAGAAACTGTCATAGGTGACACATTTTGAGGAGGGGGGGGGCAGCAAAATGAAGGGAATTAAAAAAAAAAGTGTAGATCTGTTATTGGTGGCTATGTATATCTAATAATGCCTAATATTTCTTTCTTATATAAATGTTATGGTATTGTGTTTGAGATCAATTTGGAATTATTTTATTTTAAATGCACGTGTCCCAACGGTACATTCCATAACCATGTGTAAATATGCTGAAACTCATTCTAAATCTAATCAGACTATCATCTATACTAATCAGATATTAGCTTTCACCAATCTAGTGCAAGTTAAACTATGTGCAACTTTACAACAGTCTCCCTCTGTTCTGTTTTTTTGCATGGGAGCACAGGAGATTGATAATCACACAGAGAAATCTAAGGAGAGAAGATAGTGGTTGTCTTAGCAAAGTAGAAAAGGGGACAGAGAGACAGGAAAGTAGAGCACATTCTACATTTCCTTTTTCCTGTTCTGTATGCACATTGCAGTGATCCCTATGTGATTATCCATCTCTTCTACTTTGTACTGTGAAAACATGGAAAGAAGGGGAGATCATCATAAAGATACCACAAGCCAAAAAGTCAACATCTGATTAAATCTGTTTTCTATGGGGTACATTACATTTATGTTTCCTACAGCATGTTAAAAGAGACACAAAGTCTACATCTACCAAGTCTTATGTTGTCCAAATACTCTGCATCAACTGACAACCAATCAGATCAATGATCAACTGAAACATACACATACAGGCCCAATTTGCCCTGATCCTTTAATTCAGACACTACACTGATCAACCAGTTTACAAGATGGACATAGCCTCCTGTGTGTCAAAGATTGAATGATGTCCTGTACATGAATTTTTGTACATAGACCATACAATATTTTTGAGTGTGTAAAGTATAACAAACATTTATAGCATTTCCAATAGATTACTTTGCTTTTATTCCTAACTTTCATTGTTTTGTAGACACTACTCCTATTCAGCACAAACCACAGTGACCCTTTGTGAAGTCAAGGTAGTGAGTAATGTGCAAAGCTTTCTGTAAAATTCAACAGTTATAGTTATGACGTAGATCATGTATCTTCCTTCAGCCTTGTCATTACATGCTACATGGAATTTATTTTTCTAAGGAATGTTATAGTCACAATGTACAGTATAGAGAGATGCTGCAAATTAAAAAGGTTTAGTATGCATAACTATCTTTGCTTTGTTCTTACTTGTATACATGTTCTATACAATAAAGTGTACTGCAGTATTAGAAGCTAGCTATTCATTTTTCAAGACAAGCTTTTCTAGAGATTCTGCCTTTTCTCAGGTTTGAACATCACTGAATTTTACATTTTGCAACACACAACAATGTGCAAGCCTAGATGACAATAAGTCTTACAGGGCAAGCATTAACAGGTGAATAGATTTTAAAATATAAAACTGGGTGATTAGTTAATTACCAATGGCATCAACATGTATTACATTTACATTTATTAGTTAGATGCATATGCTTTAAACATTTTTAAGGGAATTCCATATTTTGATTAATTGTATTAAATGTTTGTCACGTTTTGGTCCATATACGATGTATGCAGGGTTCCAGAAAGATCAGTTCCTTATGTAGAATTTGTATTACTCAGCTGCAGTTTATTAATAATAGATGGCGTTTTATATGAGAAAATCAACATGTACTGTAGAATTTCATTTACCCTTTACTAAATGTTCAGAGATATGCATACATATTTAATTAACTATAAACGCAGGCACATAAAGCGGTCACCTCCACTGGAGAGAGTTGTTGATCTTACCAGTAATTATAACCTACAAACCCTAATGGGTAGTTGGTAAAGTCATCCTCCAGAGCACATTGTGAAACTAAGTCACACTTTAGTAGAGTGACAACTGAAAGATGTCTCTGTATTTATAATCTCCTTCGCACAATTCACCTTCACACTGAATATCAAATTCAAATTTCCATGAGCCTTTTTTTTTTAGTTAAATCACATTCGCTCAAAATAACAACAAATAAACACACAATCCATTTAATAAATATCTTATTAAAATGGATAGTTAGGGGCTTGATTTAGCGTTAGACACATATATGTGAAAAGCGCAGTCATAAATTATGCTGTAAAAAAATCCCCCAGCAACACTGCTGTGAGCCAGTAAAATAGCTGCCTTTCTACTTGTACATAAAAGTGCAGGATTCTCAGTTACACAAAATTGCAAATGCATGATAAGCCACCCGTCACATCGCTTCTGCTAATAGCGAGGTCCTAACTGTAAACAATCAGAGTCCCTATATACAGGTACATGCATGTGTTTTTAAGTTGAGAGCTAGCTTACCAAGAGGTACCTCAAGAGCCTCCAAATGGCAACAAGGGAACAGCACTCCCCATCAGCTACTGATACCAGATCATGCCTCTCAAACAACAATACAGAAATGGAAGTTGCTCAATCAATTTATAGGTTCATAGCAGGTGCTTGGAAGCATGGGGTTGGTTGACATGGATGGGTGCTTTTGAAATGTTATGTTGGAGGGTTTCGTGCCAAAATATCTTGATATTTGGAGATATTGATTATGCTCTCTATCCTGACTAGAGCCACTGTCCCAGCTGAAGAGAAGCAGCCCCAAAGCATGTTACTGCCACCGCCATACTTCACAGTAGGTGTGGTGTTTTATGGGTGATGAGCTGTGTTGTCTTTCTGACAAAAATATATTTTTAGAATTAAGGCCAACAAGTTCAACCTTGGTCAGAAAATGTGACATTTTATTTTCCAACATGGTTTGGGGTGTTTCAATGTATTTGTTTTGCAAAATTAAGATGGACTTGGGTGTTCTTTTTTGCTACCCTAACCCATAGACCAGATATGTGAAGAATATGGAAGATTGGTGTCAGATGCAGGTAGTGATCAGTTTCTGCCAGAAGTTCCTGCAGGACTTTTAATATAGCATTCCTGATACGTTGTCTCATTGTCCTGTCATCAACTTTGGGGGCTACAGGAACAGCTGATCTTTAATTGGGGTATGCAAATTATTTTTTAACAATATTTTGGATTTGACTGGGTAACTCTGAATAGCCTCATTATGAAAGAGAGTGCGCACTTATACAACCAGGGTATTATAAGTGATTTTTTGGAATTGTCTATTTGTTTTTTTCACTTGAATTTACATTAAAAACACCTGCAATTTCAACAAGGGTGTTGTGATGCGCACGGCAGACAGACAATGCTCACACGGTTTTGCTGAAACACCATTGCTGAACTTTTTTCAGGGATGTCAGGACAGTACACTCAGCAAGATGTGCAGTTCCAGCAAACAAACCTAAAATAGCATTTACAATTTACTGCGACCCTGCTTCTAGTTACATACTCAGTCACCCAACTAGTCACCGGCCAATTAGTTCAGCGTCGGTCGCCTTGTCCACAGCACAAAACCACCTACTTATGCTTCCCTCCCCAACATTAACTAACTACTTAAAAAGGAATTTATTACACCCATGTCTTCCACTTGCCTAACTGTGTTATGTGTGCAAAAGAGTATAAAGAAGTAACCCTATCTGCAGATGAGGCTGCAGACTCTCTGAAAGACTATCAGTGTCTCCTGCTTAACAATCTGTGGCAAACTGCCCTTTTTGCCAGTGTGTAGACTTTTTATATCCACTGTAAGACTCAATTAGAATCCAACCAGATGCATTACAAGAGTTCTCTTCAAATGGTACAAAATCTTAACTTTGATGCTGCCTTATTTGTAACCGAAGCAACAGCAGATTCTCTCAGGTAAAGTGGAAGGAAGCTCTAATTTTACCCTGGAAACAAAATTTGATTGAGAGCTCATGTGGTTTAACATGCTGAAAAATATTTTTATTAAACAGGCTTGATGTGCTGCTCGAAATCAAGACTTGATGATTGTATGAAATTACTTCCACAAATATTAAAATGCAGGTTACAGCTGTGGTCATTCTCTTAGACTGGTGAAAGCATGTGGTTGCCAAGTTGTCTGTGTGTCTGACTTGTGAGCTGACAACCTCAAGTCAGAGGTGCTGTGTTTATGTTATATGGTTACTGGAGGAAAGAAAGGCCTCAAGTAGGGAGGCTCTACAATTGAAAATCCCAATGCCTATGTGCTGGTTTTGAAAAGTGATTATGTTGACAAAAAAACACAACAGTACTGAATGGCAGAAACTGATAAAAGATCCAGGGAATGATTTACTATAATAAAAACAGATTTTATGGTCCAGTTTCTTAGAAACAGTACTTGATAGCTTTATGAGCTCCAATAAATTGATTAAGAAAACTATATGGCAAGTCATAATTCCCTTACATCCAGGAGTTAAATAGTGCCAATCACTGTTCCAACCATGGCACCAATATTACAGGATTTGTCCAAGCAGCAAGTAGTCAAAGCTGCAAAAACAGGTAGGGCAGAGCAGAACATTCTGCAAATTGTCCTGATTCTGCCCCAATTTTGGAGAGCTGTCCAACACAGTCAGCACTTTGTTCTAACTGCAGAGACAGTCAGGAGGTATGTCCCACTTAATGCTGCTGTTGCGGTAGTGGAAGGGTCAGAGAGCTGAAATGCACAACTCCTGCTGATGTTCTATGATGTGGATGATCTCACAAGAGCGATGGTGACATCATGAGTGTGAGTCACCAAAACTCTACACAGAGTTGCTTCCCACATGGAGCTCCAGAGGTTAGAGCTGCTGTGAGGAACAGAGCCCTACTCCACCGCAGCAGCAGTTAAGAACATGAAACTAACAACAGTATTTGGTCTCCACAATTTTTCTTTGTTAATAGAAATAACTTTTTTTTTATTCTGAATTTAATACTGTATATCATTTTAAATCAGAAAATGAAAAAGGATGGCGTTGACAAAATTATCAACACTCTATATTTAATATTTGGTAGCACAGCCTTAGGTCAAACAACTGCTTCCTATACCCATGGATGAGTTTCCTGCACCTCTCTATTGGCAACTTGGGCCAGTGGTCTTTCACAAAATGCTCTCAAGGGTGACCTCTCCCAACTGCTGCTGTCAGATCTCTCCACAGGTGAACTAATCGCTGGCCATTTCAGAACAGTTCAGCATTCTGTCTTGAAACCATTCCTGGGTGTTTTTGAAGTGTGTTTGGGGTCATAGTCCTGCTGGAAGACCCATTACTTTCAATGGAGATCCAGCTTTCTGACACTGGGTTCAACAATGCCCTCCAAAATGGCCTGGTGATCGCCAAATTTCATGATGCCATGCACATGTTCAAGAGACACAGTGCCAGATGCAGCACAGTAACCCCAATCTCCCTCCATGTTTGACTTTAGGGAAGGTGTTCTTTTAATTTTGCTTTACACAAACATAGGAATGATGTGCTTTATCAAACATCTCTGATTTGGTCTCATCTGTCTACAGTACATAAAGTGTGTGGCTACATGTAGTGTGTAATGACTGGTTTGTATAGTAAGATACTGAATATTTTCAGATGAACTGACCACTACGTATTAATGAAAATCATCAAGGATAAAAATAAGATGACCCTTAGTCAAGACTTCCACTTCTCTGGGTTGAGAGCACCACACTGTGCTTGAACACGAAGTTGAAAAGGTTTTTTAAATGTGATTCCTGAGATGAGACAAGATACAGTAGCTGGATGGATTGCTCATGTTGCCTATGAAAGGCTCGTATTCCCTTTTCAAAGCAACACTGCTAAAACATACTTTCCCACATCCAAAGTGTAAAGTTGAGGGGCAGGCTTGTCCCTAGGTCTGTCTTAGGTCAGAACAGAACAAAGGATCTAGATATAGTTATGAGCTATGAAACAATGTTCCTTTAGAAGTTAATGAGGTCATAGATCAAGGCAATGCAGTCTTCAATAACCCTTTTTATCCAAAAATGTCACATTTCCCAAATTTAGAAAATCACTTTGCGGTTATAACAAATACCACAATTCTATATTTTTACACACCACTTAAGGAGGGTTTATACTGCATAATACACAACATCCAAAGTCCATATAAAAACAACATATGAAGTCCCATTTACATTTAATAATGTAAATACGGTTGGTGCTACATGATTAAACTCTAAATAAATTATTATTTCTAAACTCGGAAGAAGATTACATCTAAAACTCTTTAGAAGGTTGAAACTGAATGAAAGAGGAACCAACTTTCTTTGCAGTCACACAGTACATGCTCCAATGTATTGTAATAAGTACACTGGACCACTATGAGCAGTGGCTATAATGCATAGCAGCCAAACAGATTATAGCTTTCATTTTTCTAGTGCAATTTTGAAAATGAAAGAAAATTTGATTATTTGATAATAAGTTCATAAATAAGATTAAGGGACCTCATGTTTTACCTACATTTAAAATCTCCATTCATACAGCACACCCAGTATGACCTAACTGCCTCTCCTTGCAGTGGAACAGAAATGAAAGGTTGTTATATTTGTCAATTAAGATTACCACAAATTAAGTGTTTGCAGAAAAATCCAGTTTGGTTAGCAAGGAAGTTGAATTTTTACCATTGACATGTTGTTGAGAAGGTCCAAGAAATCCCAGCTTACTGACTGGCCCACCTCATTCCAGTTTCCAGCCCTTCCTCAATGTTAATCAATATTTGAAGCCTTAAATAAAGTATGAATTAGGCAACCGGAGGGGCAACGTTTTGCACACATCAGATTCATTATTTTTTCCAATTTGTTCAATTTAGGAAATAAGAAGTAATTATGCATTAAAATGTTAAATATATAATGTTTAATTATGTAGCCTGCAGAGGTTGAGCAAACGTATTTTCACTTAGATGGATGGATAGAATACTGCAGATAGCTAGCTAGAAAGAATACAATAGATAGAGAGAGAGAAAGATTAGCTGATAGTTCTTTTCCACTGTTCTCTTAACAGCACAACCAGTACAGTCTTTAAATAATCATTTGAAATAAATAAAATAGAAACAGCCTACAGCAATGTCAGCTAAAAGTCTTGTCTTTACACTTGAGAATAATAAGAATACAAACAGCTTCAGTAACAATAAAAAAAAATGTGCGGTACATGTTAGCGCATGTTTCTCCAGGTACGTGTGTCACATAAAATTTATCAATTATGTTAAACAAGTCCAATTTTCTCTATATTTCTACCAGCTGCCAGTACAATTTTTATAATGGCCAATGATGAATACCTTGTGTGCACTTCAAAAATTCATTTGTAGGTGTTTCCCCACTATAGAGGCATTACAGTCATGTTATGTATGTGTGTATCTTAGGGAATTTAGACTGTACAGCGCTGCGGAATTAGTAGCGCTATATAAATCGCTGCTGATGCTTATGATGATGGTATATAGAAATGAAAAAAATTAAATGTGAAAACTAAACAACTAAAATACATATGTCACATTGTCCATCATGTTGATAAAAATCAATGGGTTAATGTCAGCTCTTTAACAAAGTGATGTTATCACTTGTCCAAATTCTTTGATACTTGAACCAATTGTATGTAAAGCATTGGGCATAGTGATAGTGCTGTATGTCAAAATAGATAATGCTTATAATTAAGCACTGTATATTTCTTGTCAAAAACAAAGTCAACAATTTAATCAAGAAAAGTCAAACGTGTTCTCCAAGTGATAATTAATGTGATAACAGGAAAGTAATGCTATCTGATTAATCCATAGGCTATAAATTAAAACATGATGTCATCTAGATAAAATAATGACTTCTTAATTTTTTATAGCACACAATAAATTGTCTATTTAGAACATCTGTTCTTTAGTGATTTGGGCTGTTTAAAATTTATGGACTTTGAATACACCAAAGAGTGTTGAAGACATGGGTGGAAGTGTTAATTGAGTGCTAAATGGCATCTTTAAGATTCTCCAGAATTCATGAGCTATTTGTTTATTGCCTGTATTTTGCTTCAAAAACATAACACTTTTATCAAATAAATGCAACAGTTAAAGAATGATTTACTTTATTACAGTGAGCAAATGATATGCTAATGGTCTAATGTAACAATCAAAGGTTAGAGAGTGTTATTTTGTTTTCATTTTAGCCACACAACATTATGGCTGAAGTCTATTTTTTTGTTTTGTTTAGACTATAATTGTCTTGGTTATCTATGCAAAAATGGCTGACCTATCACTATATTACGCAGCATCAGAGGCATATGAGAAAAGTACTTGTGATACTGCTTTTTATTTAGCTCAGGTTCAGGTATTTTTCTCCCCCCATAACAAGGAGCACCAGCACAGCCTCCATTAAAGATATTGGAAGTGCCCACATAAAAGTAATATGGACAACTTTTCAAGGACTCAGTCATTTTACATGTTGTGTGTTAATCTTAAAATACTATTTTATCCTCATTTATGTCTCAGTTAATCACGAATCTAAGGTGACATTGGCAATATATTTCAATGGTTGAAATGCACTTTCCTGTACAAAGCGCACGTGGAAGATGCACCTATAAAGATGTCCTTTGCAGGGAGAAAAATACTCTGCAAATTCCTGCTAAAAAGGGAAACTAAATGTTCCTTCTCCACCCATTGAGTCTCATGTAAATAATCTTGTCCAAAAACATGAACTCTCATTTTGATATGTGGGTTCATAGCTAGGTGCAGACATGGTCCCCGCTATACATAGTTATGGAGTGATACTTGCAAGTATTGGATCTAGATAACCAGGATAGTGTTGCACATGAGCCCTGGTTCATAGATGGTGGGTGAGTGTAAAGCGCTACGGAATATGTTGGCGCTATATAAATAAATGATGATGATGATGATGATGAGTGAACATAGTAGGAACAAGTGTAGACTGCTATGGTCTATGAGAAAACACAGCACATTATATAATTTCAAAAGATGATGTGTCAACTTGATAGATAAAGAAGAATATATTAATGGAACAATGAGTACATAGCTATATGGTATATATAGTGATCAAGTGATAAACAATAGTGGTTTTCCTAAGATAGAGTGAGGTTGTGGGGGAGAGTGGGGTGTATAAGTAAGAGATAGGTATGCAGTAAATGATAAGGGAAGAAGGTGAAGGCGTAAGGAAGAAGGTAGTGTGTGGTGGGAAAGGGAGGAGGAGGGAGTAGTAGGCGAAGAAAGGTACAATGAAAGTAAAGGAAATGGGATAGGTTGAAAATAGTGTATAAATGTAAAGGTATTGGGAGTACTACATAGTAAGATGTAAGCAAAAATGTGGGTTAAAAAAAGTAAGGGGCTGTGAGCAGGGCCGGATTAACCCGAGGTCTAACTGGGCTATAGCCCAGGGGCCTCGGGCATCCAGGGGGCCCTTCAAACTCCTCAGCAGCATTATTGATCGGTCGGGGGCGGGGGCGCCCCCGGCCCGATCGATGCTGCTGAGTACTGTCAGTGCAGTCCTCCGTCCCGGCGCGCTGTAGTCTGCTTACTGAGGATATCTCGCGAGAGTTCATGAACTCTCGCGAGATCTCCTCAGTAAGGAGCTTACAGCGCGCCGGGACGGAGGACTGCACTGACAGGTAAGTGCTTGGGGGGGTCCTCGCGGGGGGTGGGGGGCGGCGGACGGCTCACATTGGGGGCCTCGCGGGGAATGGAGGGCCCCTTAGCCCAGGGGCCTCCATTCCCTTAATCCGGCCCTGGCTGTGAGGATTCAGGAGGAGTAACTTAACTGACAAGTGGGAGATTGGGGGGTAAATGGATCAAGCTGCAAGTTTCCAGCGGGTTTTAAAAGTGGAGACGTTGCCTATAGCAATCAATCAGATTCTAGTTATTATTTATTCAAACAAAAATATATATACCTGGCGCTAAAAATTGAAAAAAACCTCTATATAATGTCTTTAAACCGCTGCTGTCCTAGGATAGTGTCACTAACCCCAAAATGAACACAAGATAAATATAAATATGACAGCGCGAGGAATATATGAGGTATTAAGTGTTACAAGGGATATCCAAGGGGAGGACTCAACTGGATAATATATCTACAACGATTGCAAAAAATAAATATTTAATGTACTATTGAGTAATACATAAATAAAATCATGCAAATAAATTACTGACAAAATCATCACAAATAAAAATGCAAATTCAGTACATACTAGGTATAATTAACCTATTTGCAATATGTATTATATTGAAACTAAAAAGACCACATGTAGTGAAATCACAGGAATATTTGGATTATTTCCTATTACTTTCCAAAATAATGTCTCCTAGAATGTAGAATTATTCAGTGTCCGGTCCGATATTGATAATATCAGCTAGACAGGAGAAACATCAGATAGAACCTCACAAGGATATATAGTCTCCAATAATATCAGTATATTTCTCTGAAAGTGGGTATTAGCAATATATTTGCAGTTCTGAAAGTCCACATGGAGAAAGTTCCAGGCTCCGTCTCGGCGTCTTTGCAACTGAAAATGCCGTTATAGTGAGGTGCGCACCTCTCAGAACTCCGGATAATAACAATGTAGCTGAAACAGTGTTCCGCTTTGATGTTTAAAAGAGAGTCTTATTTTATGATGATGATAATATGCAATCCGTAGTACCGCTCAATTCAGAGACAATTCCAATCTGTTTGGTCTAGTATAAATAGCGACGCGTTTCGTCCTCTCTGTGAGGACTTTTTCATAGCCATCACCATTTCCTCAATCATCTGGTTTATATAGACCGCTAACTGAATTACTTTCAGTCTTAAAGAGGAAAATAACCAATTATCTAAATAAAATTAAAAATAAAAAACAGCTTCTGTATCTTCCTCATTCTGAATATTGAAATATAACCTTCACTGCAATTGAAAAGTGATATTTTGCAATCGTTGTAAATAAAGAACCTTGTTTGAAAAAAACCTCTAAATAAAATATAATTTCTTAAATAGCATATATCTAATCTTTTTAGTGATAACCTCATAAAGAGCACTAAAAAGCTGTCTATATTATTATTATTATCTTTGACTTATAAGGCGCCACAAAGGGTCCGCAGCGCCGTACATTACATATACAGAAAACAGAACCAAGACACAACATGATACACAAATATATACAAACACAGGTGCATGGGTAAAGCAAATCAGATTATATCTGACAGATAGTGAAAGGGATGGTAGAAATCAGCAGGAAGAAGACCGAAGCTTAATAAAACAGGTAAAACAGGGCTAGCGAAGCAGGCCAAGAGGTACAGAGGGTGAAGGAACAGTAGAAGGAGCACACAAGGAAAGAGGGCCCTGCTCATGAGGGCTAACAACCTAAAGGGAAGGGGGAGACACAAAAAAGGGTGGTACTAACTAGGGGAGAGAAACTAAACTAAATAGATCTAGTTGATAAAGAAATTACATACTGAAAAATACAGTAACCCCTTTATGCTGAATTAAAGATACCAATCGTTGAATTCAATGGTTTCATTTAAACCCTCAGGCAACATGGTTTGGAGTTTGAATATCCATTTTACTTCTCCTTGACAAAGTATCTGAAATCTGTCACCCCCTCTACTTGTTACATCAAATTTCTCAACCCCCCATAGTTTAATACTCATTGGAACCCCATTATGTTTTTCCATGAAGTGTCTTGATACCCCATGAGTGAGTATTCTTTTCTTGATGTTTAACCTATGTTACCTAAAGCGAACCTTGAGGGGACGGGTGGTCCTCCCCACATGTTGAAGGCCACAAGGGCACTTCAATATATACACAACAAATACAGAATAACAGTTAATAAATTTGGAAATAGTATGTTCTGAGCCATTTACAGTTGATTTGACATATTTAACTCCATTTTCAATATACAAGTCAGACATATGTTTTTGTTACACTTATAACATTCGTTCGGTTTAGATGGAATCCATGTAGTTATTTCTGTCTAGGGGCCAGCAGATTTTTGAGGTTACAGTTTTTCTTAAACACTATTTTAGGTTTATCACCCAAAACATTCCTCAAGACACCATCTCCTTGCAAGAATTTGAAATTATCATTAATAATTTTCCTGACCCTACAAGACTTACTATTAAATTTAGAGATGAAAACTGGAAGAGTTTCTTTTTTCAGATTCAAATATTTATCCTCACTGGATCCATTCTTAGAAATCAACAGATCATTTCTGTTAACCTCTAACATAGATTGTTTAGCTTCTTCAATTAACTTATGAGGATATCCTCTTTACACAAAGTTGTTTTGCATAATATCTGCTTGAGTCAAAAAATCTTCATCTTTCGTACAGTTCCTGCGGATTCTGTTCATTTGGCCCTTTGGAATGTTGGTAATCCAAGGGCGAAAATGACCACTCTTATAGTGAAGATAAGAGTGAGAGTCCACTGGCTTATTGAAATTTGTAGAGATGATTTTGTCACCCTCCACTGAGAGCATCACATCCAGAAAATTAATATTTTCCTGACTAAAGTGATGAGTGAATTTTAAATTAAACGTGTTGGAGTTTAAATACGTGATAAATTGAAGAGCCAGTTCATAACCTCCCTCCCAAATAATAAACAAATCATCAATGTAATGGCCATAGAGCACTAGGTTCGCCCTGTAAGGGCCACCCCACAAGTATCGCTCCTCGAACGACCCATATATAGGTTGGCATAACTGGGGGCGAGAAATGACCTAAAATGCAAGAAATGCCCCAATCCTTCCAGATCCTCTGATTTTTTATCCCTGTAGATGAGGCCATCTTGGCCTGCAAGTCCAAAAAT
Source organism: Mixophyes fleayi (assembly GCF_038048845.1). Taxonomy (NCBI): domain Eukaryota; kingdom Metazoa; phylum Chordata; class Amphibia; order Anura; family Limnodynastidae; genus Mixophyes; species Mixophyes fleayi. The sequence goes on along the minus strand of NC_134406.1, from coordinate 82,431,520 downwards.
GTATATACTCTTTACTCTAAAAGAAGAATTACAGGGGTATTCATTTGTAAAATTGTAGTAAGTAAAATATGTTTTTGCGGGTACAGCTAGCAAGAGTGCCCAAACCAATATTCAAATGCTTTAGCCCATACAGGGTCTAATACTAACAGGCTTATATAATGGAGCACAACATGTGGGTTGCCGAATTGGACTTGGCTGCTCATCTGGAATGAGAAAGAACGAGAGTGTAATAAGCTTTACCACTGGGTTTAGTGATTTGCACCTTGGATCCCAGAGGCTGATAGACACTATTTGACAAAAACTGGTATTTAGTAGTAACAAATCTGAATGGCCACTTAGAGTATTAGCAAAAGATATGCAACACTCTGGAGAATGACAACAACCAGAAACTGTTCCCGATGTTCTGACCACAATTCACTATATAACATCATGGTCATCATTTCATAAGAAAGCGCCTGCTCCATCATCCGTTTGCTATGTGCAGTTGATTGTCCAAAGTCATTGACCGTTGCCGGCAGCTTGGAACAGTAAACCCCACTCCTTTTACAACTCAATTTCAAAAGGTATGAGATTTATACCTGGATTCCAGTGCTTTATAAAAGCTAGCCCTAACAGTATATTTATTCTGATACTGGGACAAAGCAGATGATGTTATAACAGCGGTAGTTTGTGAAAGAGGGAGAAAAAGAGGAAAATAAATAACAATATAGTGGGTAAGAAAAAAATAGAAAGAGATGCAAAGAGTGAGAGAACACCCCAAACAAAAGCAAAACAAGTAAAAAAAAATAAAAAAAAAAACAAAAAAAAACCCCACTAAATATTTTTCATTTTTTTAATGGCCAGTCCTGACAGAGGGTTTAGCTTGGGAAGGAACTTTTGCACCTGCAAGGAAGGAAGAGTTCTGTTGCAGTCCCACCAGTTTTAACTGTTGGGTGAAGCTGCACTGCAGATTCCAGGTTGCCTATTGCTCCAAGTCTTGTTGTGCCTCGTTTAGAGCAAAAGGTTATGATAGGGTGCAGGTTATGGGAGGTTTTGCTACCTTCATCACACTCACAGTAGTTGCTGCATCTGAAAGCAGAGCCCTTGGTACTAGGGGCACCATGCATTTAAACTCTCATTTGCCGGCTTCACAAGTATTCAGCTAAAGAGAGTATTCTCCTGAAAAACTGGTCATTCAAGATCCTTTATTTATTTATTTTAGTAATACACAAAGGAGGGGAAAACTAACATATGACTGATATCACACTTTAGGTAATTTATTTTAGTGAAGGATTATATTTTTAGTCAAACCTTTACTTTTGTGAATTTATATGCCACTGATAAGGACCAATCTAAATTCCTTGCATCAAGAAGACATCCTGGTTGTGGGAGATGTGCTCAACTGGGTATTGGACCCTGCACTTTAAATGCACTTCTAAAAGCAACAAATAGAGATCTCAGAAGGGCAAAGTGCAAGCTGCATGACTACCAGCTTGATGACGAGTGGGAATACAACATCTGCTAGGCCAAGATTTCACTCCCTTCTCTAGGTCATGTGCTTTCTACACATGCATAGATTATTTAATCTGCCACACCTCAGGTTAGATACAATGTATTTCACAATATTTATATACTCAGAAATAACAAAACAATGACCCTGTTATTTTAACAAGTTGCAGGAATCCCTCTCAAAACAACAAATTCAATCTGCCATTTATAAATATATCTCTTTTATTTCCTTTCGAATACATGGCAAGTGTATACAAATAAGCTCTTATCTTAAACAAAAAACCCCAGAAGGAAGCTAAAGAAATCACACTCCACCAGAGAATAAAAGATCCATTAAACTAGTCAGAAATGGACACTATCCAAGTAGACATATGGGAAACTAATAGAATCACTGGCATCCCTAAATAAACTGCTTAATGATAATATCAAATATGCCATGCAGAAGTACTTCTGGAAGACTCCTGGCAAAAACCCCTTGAGCCCAGAGGTCACTTACTTATATATGCTTAATTAAAGATGATTTGTGAAATGTATAACACACCATTGAACACAAAGCCAAGTCTTTTCAAGCATACTGTCTAGAGCAGGCCTGTGGCTCTCCAGGTGTTGTGAAACTACAAGTCCAAGCATACCTTGCCAGCTTTCAGTTGGTAAAGAATTCTGGGACTTGTAATTTAACAATACCTGGAGAGCCACATATTGTCCAGGCCTGATCTAGGGTTTTATAAACTAAGAGCAGGTTATCCCTCTGAATATGGCATAGAGATAAGGGAATAAATTCTTATCTCCATGAAATTGACATTGCCCAAATTTTAGAAGAGGTTAGAGAATTGCTTGTTCTGCCATTTTCAAAGAAATGAATGATACCACAATTGGTACACTGTTGAGCGCCCTGGTCTTGACAGATTCATTATTACTCATCATAAGTTCTTTACAGAACAACTTACCCTTCTTTTATTACAGACATTTAATGATATATCTGATATAAATGTTCATATTACTAACCTCAATAAGGAAGAAAAATATGCTGAGCTTAAATTAATGCTTCCTAGACTTCATTCATGGTGACCAGGATGTGTTTGTAAGGGAGACCAAAAAACCACCACTAGAACCAATTATCCAATTCACCAATATTCTCAAATTAAACATTTCGGTGATAACTCTATCGATAGATGCAGAAGAAGCTTTTTATAGGGCTGATTGGCAATTCATGTATTATATGCTTGGGCGCTTGGGACTAGGTGCTAATTTTCTTTACAAAATTATGCCTATTTATAAAATATAAGCTGGAATCAGAATTAATGGCATATTATCAGATCCCCTCCCAATTTTAAACAGGACCAAGTAAGGGTACCTACTATCTTTACTTATTTTCATGCTTTGTGTCAGGGTAGACCCAACCGGTGGTAATCATAAAAACAATTACCACAACCCCTACAAAGAAACACCGATTAGAAAAAAAAACAACATCAATCTAAACAGACTTACCTACATAGCGACGCTGCACATTTCTGATGGCTGGATGATGCAGACTGCAAGTAATTCCGAATACAGACCTCTCCGGCAGTTGAGTTCCACGTCACTGAACAGTACGACCTGGATAACTGTTTATTTAAAGTGGCAATGTCGGAACCCCGCAGGTTAAGTCAACACTTAACTTGCAGGGTCCCAACATTGTTAAGTCAACACTTAACCTGCAGAGTCCCGACTTTAAATGGACATTTATCTAGGTTGCACTGTTCAGTGACGTGGAACTCAACTGCCGGAGTGTTCTGTGTTCGGAAATTACTTGCGGCCGGCATCATCCAGCCATCAGAAATGTGCAGCGTCGCTATGTAGATAAGTCTGTTTAGATTGATGTAGGTTTTTTTTCTAATCAGTGCTCCTTTGTAGGTATCCTTGTTGTCGGGGTTGAGGTACTCGGAAAAACGTACCCAACACGACCCGACTCTGCCAGCTCCATGATCAAATAACTTATCAAATAATCAAACAGTCAAACAATATATCACCTCTATTTTGTCAGGAAACCTCTCCTGACCACATTTAGCAGTCACAAACAACACTCTGCGCACTTGTGACTTGGAAGTTTACAATAAGGGGACACACAGGATTCCAACCTAAATCTTGCGCTCACCTATCCCTTAGGTTACAGATTTAACTGGTCCCTTCCCCAACACAGGCACACACTTTGACACCTCTCCCTATCTACGTATAAGGCTCATAGGACAGCTAGGACTTATCATCATCATCACCATTTACTTATATAGCGTCACTGATTCCGCAGCGCTGTACAGAGAACTCATTCACATCAGTCCCTGCCCCATTGGAGCTTACAGTCTAAATTACCTAACACACATAGACAGAGAGAAACTAGGGTCAATTTTGATAGCAGCCAATTAACCTACTAGTATGTTTTTGGAGTGTGGGGGGAAACCGGAGCACCCGGAGGAAACCCACGCAAACACGGGAAGAACATACAAACTCCACACAGATAAGACTTATTTACCCAATTGCGCACACTCTGCTCTCTGATAGTTAAGAGTTAACACTTCCTACACTGGTATTTAAAGGGTTAACAAAGCCAAGCAATCAACCTCAACTAAACAGGCAGTGAATTTGTTTACAGCAATAAGGATAGCACTTTTTAAAAAACGTTTTTTCACCTTTCCCCGCCTACAGGAGTTGGTCTCCAGGGGAGGCCTGTGACACAGTTTTACAACAGTTTCCCTGTTTAAAACTCAATTCAAAAATGTAATATATCTTTTCTGGGGAGTGTCACACAGACCAAATTTTATCAATAATATATCCAGTACATATTTACCAGTCTACAGATACCAAACAGAGATATGCCAATTGTATTAATTGAGCTGATACTTATTTCCTCTCATTCCCTGCATGACAGCCAGCTTTATTTGATATATGGGCTGCCTTTCATCATACTATTTATGAATTGATTGATCACAAACTATAATTGATTACAAGAGCATTTTCAAAATGGAATTATATTTGCCTATATAAGATATAGCAAGACATCATGAGGTCACAAAGCCCATGTTTCTTTGTGTAAGACCCCCCTGCTATGTCAACTCCATAAAGTCTGTTCAGGTTTCAAAAACCGTTGCAGTACCAGGACATAGCTCACCACATGAGCTGTCAGAAGCTGGTCATTCCACCCTACTGGTGTCAATGTTATCTTGTAGCCCTTGGTTCTGCAGAGCCACAGAATAAACACAGGCCAGTACTTCTGGCTTCACATTTTACACATTGAGTTAGCTCGTTAACCCTATGAGAACAGGCTTTCCTTTGAAGTCATTTGCATTTTCCTCCAGCTTACTAAATAGGTTTATTTGATATATAGTATCCTTATAACAGTAATTCCTCCCCTTACACTACTCACTATTACTTTGCATAGAAGGATTTGCTCTTAAAATCAATCGAAACATATATGGCATCAAAATAGGCAATACAGAATACAAAGTGGCACTGTTTGCCATTGAGCTTTTAATCTCAACTCCATGATCTCCTTCCTCAAACTGATTAAGAAATGCCAGAAATGTAGCACTTTATCTCATTTTAAAACAAATTAATCAAAGTCAGAGGCTCTCAACCAGTTGATCTAACCCTCCACATCCAGCCCACAACAGAAAATTCAGAAAACTTGTTAATTGTCTTGGTATCTTTTCTCAATTAAGTTCTCTAGGAATAACCCTCACTAAGGACAATGCATAACTGTCAACTAAACCTCTCCGCTCGAGTCTCTAAAGTGAAAAGAAATCTGACTTGTAAGGGTGAACATACTTAAGATCGACATAATTAAGATGTCTTATGGACATTCAGTATTCGGTGCTCAGATGTATAGGATGACTGAAGATAACTTGTCAATAGCAAAAGTTGCCCACAGACAGAACCAATACCTGAATGACTGGATCTTTGGACCACAACTCACAGGAGAGGCTGCAAATATCACGGATCAAGGTTGGCGAAGAAATGAAACATGTGCAGACAGTAGAAAGCAGTTGGTGTTATTCTCCATTCCAACCAACCAAATTGTATCAGATTTGCATAGCTTAGAATGATCATTAGGAGCAGCACACAATATCTATTCCTATGTTGCTGAAAAACGTCCAAATTGACCGACAAAGGCACACCATGTGTACCCTATAGAAATTTATATCTATATGCAAGCAAACACAATCATACATTTACAACAAAGTGCATAATTAACAATTCTTCAAAATCAGTTTAAATGACAATTCTCTTATGTATTTATGTAGGTCATGGTTTGCATGACTGAACATGCCAGCTATTTGCCAAGCAGTTGTCGTTTAAGAAGAGATAATAAACAGAAGAGCATGTTAATAGGAATAAAAGAAATCATTTGAAAGTTGATGAAATGTAAATAGTTGGAATGATACATGTGCCCTTCAGAGACATTCCTGAAGAATTGTATCACAAGCAGTGTCAGACTGTTACTTTGAAGACATTAAAAAGAATGTGTTTGGTAGAATATTATGGATGAAAGATACAAAAACCTTATGTAGTTCCTAATAGCAAGAAGATAATGTTACTACTGATGCATTGATTGGAATTTACAGGTGTCCTAAAGAAATACTGTTAACAAAAAAAACTTAGTATCTTTAGAAAATGTAAAAAGACAATTTTCTAACCTAAATTGCCCCCATTACTTACAGACAGTGAAGGAAGCAATTTTGTGAATTCAGCCTATAAATTGGCTACAAACCAGTGGCATTATGCCATGCCTCAGTGAGGCGTTTTCTAGTGAATTCATAGGCTTTATTAACTTTGGCTTACAACATTCAACTTATCTATAAAAATCATTGGTCTGTTTGCCTGTCCGGTTATGCATTCAGATAACTCTGCAACAGTTAGGATGAAACCAACGCAAGGTGGTCCAGTTAGATCCTGGCCAAATTTTAGGGGGGTTACAGTCCCGGTCAGACCTCCCACTGGTATACGCTGGGCAGAACTTTGACCTGGGTATCTTGTTCTGAGCATGCATTTGGACACTTCTACACCGATTGGAATGAAACCAAAGCAAGGTGGTCCAATTGGATCCTGGCCAGGTTTTAGGGGGGTTAGGGTCCCAGTCGGACCTCCCCCTGGTGTATGCTGGGCAAAACTTTGACCCAGGGATCCTGTTCTGAGCCTTCCACTGGATGGATTTGGACAAAAACTTAACAGATTGTTAACACTGGATCCCAGAAGACATACTAGGGGTTTGAGGTCCCAGTTGGATCTCCCATTGCTGTACGCTGGGCAGAACTTTGGCCTGGGGAGCATGTTCTTGGCCTTCCACTGGATGGCTTTGGATGACATTTAATATAAATACAAAAACAACACTGGGCAGCCACCTCATGGGTGTGTTGGAAGAGCTGCTAATTATTTTTAAAAGGTTAACAGTTACATCCAACTCATTGATGACTTAATAACTTGAAGATTTAAAACTGGGAACGCCAGGTACTTCAGCTAGCACAAATATATAAATACTAATATACTAGAATAATTATGATATAGAAAAAAGTAAGGTCTCTACAGCACTACAGAAGATGTCTATTGCTGACCACATTTGGTACTCCGGCAACAGTACTACTTCTCCAACATCCTAAACAGCTTTTCTTGATAGATTTTCAGATATCTGAAAAATTACATATACAAAAATGCCTTACCAGTTAGTCAATTACACAGTCACTAGTCACAGGGGGGAGAAAAATGTAGGAGGGGCCTGTTATTGTGGTTAGTGAGCGCACACACACAGCCAATAGTGGTCATCAATCAACTGCATTTACCAACTTGCCTTATAATGATCAGATTGAGTTTGTTCAGATTATAATTGGACATTGGATTTGTTTTGGGTACACCCATGTATCAATACAGGCCAATCAATAGATATTGGCAGTGTGTGACAAGCTAAAGGCACAAAAATAGCAGGAAAATGTACAACAGCAGACACAGTTAATTACATATAAGCTCGGTATTTGCACAGATGCACTTGTCCTGTCATTAGTAAATCCCTATAAATTGCCTTATACATCAAAGGATAGGTCATGATTTTGGAAACAAAAGAATTACATATCAAATAATTAAACTAAAGTAATAGCATTGCTTATAATGATTATAAGACAGTCTGCGATTGCTGACTGTGTTATACATAACTTATTTTTAGTTAATGGAAAATGCCTGAAAACATCAAACTTTAATATACACAGAATAAAAAATAGTGTAAAAAAAAACTCTATATGAAGCTTTGTTTTAAATACCAACATTGAGCCAGTTTTTGTTAAGTGTGAGGTTCCATAGAAACTATGCACGAGGGGTTAGTGTATGCTATACCGGCAATTATGGTAAAGAGCTCATTGCTTATTTTTGCTTGCATCTCTATGAGGTGCAACCCTTAGCATCCCGAGGTGGAACCTAGCATGGTGCGCCTACAGGAACAGGTAAATTAATCTCTGCATATTATTTTTAATAATATGAGGGCCCATGATGATATGCAGCTCTTGGTAACTCTTCCAAAACAGGTCCCTCCAAGCATTCAAAACTAAAACATGCCTCTCCATGAAAGGGTTTTTAGTAGTTGTTGGAGAGGGAAGTTTGGTGTTGACTATTAAAAGTTAAGATATTCAATGGACATAGATGTTCTTATTCTGGTTAAACTGCATAAAGACTGTTTCACAAATACACACACACAGACACATATAAATAATATATATATCTGTCACTTTTGAAGCTGCATTATTTCGTTGAAATTAAATGTTATTCAGAGTGTAAAATTGTTACTATTACCAAGTAATCACTCTTAAACGTAGCATCTCTTAGACATAAGTGTGTCCTTGACAAGCAAGACACAGAACACATATTGTAAAATTGAATTGTTTTTACAACTTATTCATGTGTCTGTAACCTTTTTGTGTATTTTGTGCTCTGCCCACACATTTTATTCTTTAACAGAAAAGTCATTTGAAGACCCAGTAGATAAAATACAAAAATAATGTTTGCTAACTTAAAACCTAGCAAATATCCAACTAATTGAGCTGGTGATTACATTGTAGAGGTAAGGAGGGAATGCAAACAGTGTCCTACATTGTTTACCTTCCCCCACTGTAACTATTTGGTTGTGATTTGCACAAAGACAAGTAAGAAATAATGCAGCTGCTGTGAAAAAACACTTTTATGTCTAGCTGCATATCATGACAGGTTCTGACAGACTGAGGCATCACAATGTGAAATGATAGGCCTCACTCCTTATTTTCTGAAAGCATCTTTATTTTCCAGTGACACTCAAAGCCTCGGGTCCATTAGGGAGACAGTACGGAGATTATATTAGTGTGTTCTATTTGCGGGGACAATATAATAGGCTATCTGCAGCTGAAAAATAAGCAAGTGAGAAGGCTGCAAAATAATACCTGCCGCAGCAGTACTGTTTACTATTATTCCCAAGTACCTGTGTTTAAAGTGATGGAACAGTTGGTTATGTTTTGTTTAAAATAAATGCCCTAATGAAAACAATAATGTTTTCATTCGATATATAATAAAATTATTTTATAGCAAACAAAAATGCATTATATTGTTCTAGGATAATATTATTATTATTATTTATTTATAGGGCGCCACTATGTATCCGTAGCGCCGTACAGGGACAGACAGAAGCACGATACAGGGTGAGACATCACGGAACAGTTAACAAAAAGCACAGTAACTCGGAAGCTCAAAGTACAGCTAGATGACAGGCGAGAGCCCCAGTGGGGTAGCTAGAGGGGTAGAAGGGCAGAAGGGCCTCACGGAAGAGACAAGGAGCTGGAGAGCAGAGTTAAGGTGGTGGAGAACAGGAGGAGAGGAGGCCCTGCTCAAAGGAGCGTACAATCTAAGGGGAGGGTAGGACGGACAGAGACGCAAGGGTAGGAGGAGGAAAGGGGGAGAGCGGAGGCAAAGATGGAGGGGGGGTGAAAGGAGAGCGACGAGGGGGGAGAGGAGAGCGACGAGGAGGGAGGTAGGTGGAAGACTGGAATGAGGGCAGTTAAGTGGGGGACTGGAAGGCTATAAGGAAGAGGTGGGTTTTTAAGGCCCATTTGAAGCTGGACAAGTTGGGTGAAGTTCTGATGGAGCGGGGGAGCTGGTTCCAGTGGAGGGGGGCAGCACGGGAGAAGTCTTGGATGCGAGCGTGGGAGGAGGTGACCAGGGGGATAATAGTGGCTGCACTGTAAGTTTATACAGTACAGACGCTATGGAAAGTTTGAAATTATATAAAAATACTGGGAAACAGGTCATCTCCTGGACTAGACGGTAGTGTGTAGCAGCCGAGATATTACACAAGTACAAAAATCAAGGTTTTGGGTACAAAACTCAGCCAATTTTATTAAGCAAGAAAATAAAAGACACTCAAAATAAACACCTTGCCTGTCTAGCACTACCTAAATACAAGTCACTCCTGACTAACAAACTAAAGCAAAACATAAAAAGTTCCAGCACTGTTTTCTCACAGCAAAGATCAGGCTTACTTTGACAGACATTCTGCCGTCCCTTTCTCCAGATAGTGAGACTGAATACACTGTCTAGCAGTTTTTTAAACACAGTTTACAGGTGCCAGCATTAATCAGTCTGACATCATAACAGAATACCCAAACTGGACCTTGTAAATGAAGCCCACCCATCTCTCTCCACCTACACCCCAGGGACCCTTCCCAGCGTTTCCCTAAAGCTGAACATCTCTATGGGAAGAATTTCCAAAACATAAACACTCCCCCTAGGGGTATTAAAACATGTAGGTTAGAAACTTGGGACTAATATGAAAATAGAAAGGGGAAAGGTTGCGCTTCCTTCAAATGTGTATAGCAGCCAAATGGGAACCTGATAATGTTAGAGGGAGATCCCCAAACTCCCAACCAAGACATAGATATATATATATATATACAGGTTCTAGGCGCTTGTTTGTAAAGTATAAATTGTTTTAATAGTAATTAAAACTGGATTGACAATATGTTCCGGCCGGAACAAAACAGCATATACTGATGTTGTGGATGCACAAATAAACATGAATACATATGCAATTGCAACAAAATAACAAATGGAGCACCAAATGCCAAGTGATTTAAACACAGGATTGTGTCTGTAACTCACTGCAGAGCTGTAAAGTGCATAAGATAAAACAATAAGTATGGCACCAGTATAGATATTAAGAATGTCCAATGATGTTATTACAAAATTGGCTACATGTACAAAGCGGGCATTATAAAGTCCGAAAACATGTGATGGCCCCCATGGTGCCGGAGAATCTGAATGTCTTTTTGATTCAAATGAGCACTCTGTGACAGTCCCGTAACTTTATTGCCGGTTAATGCATGCGTACTGAGCGCTTGGTGTAATTATTGGTACCAACAATAGGAAATGCCGATGGTATGTATTGTACCCAAGTGACTCACATATGCAATACAGGCATAATAGAGGTCTAGGAAACACACAAGAACTCAATAACTCCCGTGGTGCGGGAGCATCTAAATGTCTCTGATTGAAACTGGCACTTGGTAGCAGCCCCGCGACCTGTTGTGGTAATGCCGGTAAATGTGTGCGTACTAAGGGCTTACCTCCGATGATGGACGAGTGCCTAGCGAATGGTGAGCACCAGTGAATGGATCCGCTCTAAGCCCTCCTGATTTCCGGGAAGTCCTCTCTCCTGCGTTACAGGTTGCTGAACAGGGAAGGCATCAGTCCCGCTGTGAGGGGGCGTGTACACGCTGTACGCTGGTCTCCCTGAATCAGTGTCTGTAATAGGTTGCAGTTGTAAAGTCCTAGCATGCTAGATGGTGCTGGCAGAACACTGATAGAGATTGTAGTGGGATAGATGCATAAAGGACAGTTTCAACGCGTTTCGCCCGTAGCAATAGCCAGTGGGCTTCCTCAGGGATAATAATGTCCAACTGGTCTTTCTAACCAGTATATATGAGAAATCCGGATGTGCCAATTAGCCAATTGGACAGTTGTGCAATTAAACAATCAAACGATCAACAGTGGACACTTCTGATTGTATGAATAGTCCGGCCACTTTTCATTGGCAGCTCGTTTCTTTAGCCACTAAGGTATACTTCAGAGAGAAGTGTTTCTATCAACATCAGTGTATGCTGTTTTGTTCCGACCGGAACATATTGTCAATCCAGTTTTAATTACTATTAAAACAATTTATACTTTACAAACAAGCGCCTGGGACTAATATACTTGCCTGCAAACACTATTCCAGTGTCTTTGTCACACATCCCCCTCCCCATTTCAGATTACTTGTAGACCCCAAGCATAAGATGCAAGACAATGCATCTGCATTGGCTAATTGCATACCAGGTCTATGCTCTACTGTAAACTTAAGATTTAGTAGCACTAAAAACCATCTTGTCACCTAGGCATTCTGGCCTTTGTTTGCCCAAATACACTTTAATGGAGAATGATTTGTCACAAGCTTAAACTGTCTGCTCAAGAGACAATACGTCAGAGTGTCTAATGCCCACTATCTACTCAGATATATTACAGGGTGCTCCTCGACATCTGTTTTGGGATAATACGATACCTGCCACTACAACTGGGGCATCTATCTGCACGACAAAGTCCTTAGAAAAATCGTAACAGGCTGTGTACACAACGCCACTTTCAACACCAGAAAGACTTTCTCTTCCCCAAGGTTTCATTTCACCATATTAGACTGCCTACCTTTGTTTTGGTAAGGTCTGATAAAGGAACCGCTGTGATGCGAAATTAGAAATAGATTGTCGGTAATACCCAAAAAGGCTCTAATCTGTTTTTTTATTCACAGGACAGAGCCATTTTTGGATATCCTATATTTTATTCAACTGGGGCTTAACCAAACCTCTATCTATGGTAAACCCCAGGTACCTAACCTCTTCCATTGCTCTGCAACATTTTTTAAGGTTGGCTGTTAGTCCTGCCTTTCTGATTGAGTCCAACACTGCTTGAACCCTATGTAGATGAGAGTCCCAATCCATGCTGTTAATCACATCATCATTCAGATAGGCAGCTAATTAATGTCTGTGGGGCTTCAAAATCTTATCCATTTCCCACTGGAAGGTTGCTTGGAAACAGATAATGTACTTTGGTGCACATTCCAAGCAGCTTTCATGGTTTAGTGCAATTGGATTACATCAGGGGAAAAGGCAGGCTAGTTTGGTGTAGTCCAACTGAACTGAAGGACAAAACAAGTTTGGGTCACCTCAGGAACCCTATCTTCTTATCTTTACACTTAATTGGGATTTTTAAAAGATTATAGTTGAAGACCTGACACTTCTTCATAGGAGTCTGTAACTACCTGTATATTATATATGTGTAGTATTTTAGTAACCAACACCCACTTGATCAAGAAACAGTACCCAGGTCCACCGTGACTGGTAAAAAGCACTTTTTTCTATCAGTAAACAGCACCCAAAGCCCATTTGTCCAATAAAAAGCACCTAAGGCCCATCTGACCATTAAACTGCACCCAGAGCCTATTTGAACAGTACTCATATGATCAGTAAAATGTCGTCATATGACCAGAAAACAGTACTCATATGACCAGTAAACAGACACTCCGACTAGCATTACTTCCCTTGCTGCTACTTACACCACTACTTTTGACCAGACTTGAGGATTTGCACTGTCCTCATCATGAACAACTAAGGCTATGACTGATAGGAATGTAGGCTGCCATGATCTCCAATAGCTAATCTGATTCAGTACACTCAGTCAATGTACCTACCAAAGGCAGACCAGGCTGCTCTCCGGTGAACCTTCTCTGCAGCTTTACCATGTTTTTGCTGCTGCCGCACATTGTGTAAATTATGGTGGCTGCAACAAAACCTTCTGGTGGCTACAGCTGGGAGCCACTGACATATCTAACAACAAGTGTGGTGGAAGGCATGGCTAGTACAGGCTGCATCATTGGGGGTGTAAGTCATACCACAGCTAAAATCATGGGGAGTCCAGACAATTCAGGTAGCTGGGGAAATGTACAAAATATAAAAATAACAATAATCATGACGTCTTATATATCCATGCCTCCCTTAGTGTTGTGATATGATAAGATCTTAAACTTTATATAAATATTTGAAGATAATTTAATATAACTGAACACTACAACACATTATATCAGAAAGATTTACTTTGATTAGATTTAGCTGTTTCATCTAATACACTTCCCTTTCCTTTTATTATACCACTGTCAGTGGATGTTGTGTAGTCTCAGATTAAGAGGACTGTAACTGCTTATAAGGAATCCATGGGAATGAGGAACTCTGCAGGCAGGACTGAAATACTGGGAATTATTATAGCTGAATAGCACTGATGTAGCAGATATATTTCTGTGTGATTTCATTGCTACAATTAAATTACCTATGTGTTCTGAACCTAAACCACCTCACAGATAGCAACAACAACTTACTACCTGAATTTAATAAAAAAAAAAAGTTGACAAACCAAAATACTGGAGTGGACACACAATATACATATAAAAGAAAATAATAGACAAACTATGCAATTATATGAATCAAAACAATGGCAGAATTCAAATAATTGCATGAACCATGTTAAAATCAATTATTGGAATTATCAATTTTAATTAGGTTTTATTTCAATTTTAAACATAAATGTGAGATTTTATAGTTGTTTTCCTTTAATGTGGGATTCACCTCCTTGTAAAATATAATTGTGAGATTTCTTACAATCGTTATAATTTGTGTTATACGTACACTACATATTATGTAAAATTCCTGAATAACATTTATGCAGACAACAAATCATTCCACCCATGCTGCATGTTGTCATACAATCATATAGCAATCATATACCTCTGTTGTTGAGATACATTTGGGTGTATATTTACTAAACTGCGGGTTTGAAAAGTGGAGATGTTGCCTATAGTAACCAATCAGCTTTTATTTATTTATTGCATCTGCAAAATTAGTTACAGTCTGATTGGTTGCTATATGCAACATCTCTACTTTTTCAAACCCGCAGTTTAGTAAATATACCCCCAAATGGGTTGGGTACCAATAATCGACTACGGAAAATCCGACATCACTTTCTCCGATAGTAGAAGTGCGAATTTCAGTATTCCTACCTTCAGCTGATAACGACTGGTTGGAATAACTACTGTAAACAATTGCGTCTATTGAACAGTCCGGCGTTTAAAAACAACGTCATGTAAAAGTGCGACCTGCCCATTCTTCTTATTAAGGTGGTCTTTTAAGGAAGCGCCGCGTGTACAATATAGACTAAACATTGTACATGCAGCGCTTCCTTAAAAGACCACCTTAATAAGAAGAATGGGCAGGTCGCACTTTAACATGATGTTGTTTTTAAACGCCGGACTGTTCATTAGCCGCAATTGTTTACAGCAGTTATTCCAAGCAGTTGGTATCAGCTGAAGGTAGTAATCCTGAAATTCGCATTTCTCCTATCAGAGAAAGTGATGTCGGATTTTCTGTAGTCGTTTTTGTGACTACCACCACCCCAAATGTATCTCAACAACAGAGGTATTCAGTATAGGTAAAGGCATTCCCCCACAAACTATAAAAGGGGATTCTTATGTTCTGCTATTATCACCATTAACCCTCGAGATATTTAATTTTGAGTTAAAATCTTGTGGATTCTATTACATGTAAAACATAGAAAAGTGTCTGAGTGAGCAGCATTTTAAGAGAAAAATGGTAAAGATTAAATTGGGAGTACTAAAGTGTTGGTTGCCAGATTTTTAAAGTTATATTTTAATTTCTGCCAAGATGCAAATTTCCATCTCGACCCATAATCCTGTAAATGATTGCAGAGTGTTTGCATGGGGGCAGATTACAAATCCGAAAGTGCGTGTGCCCTACGAGTAGGCGCATTTGTGCAAAATAGATGCTCTAGTATATGAGCCCTTAGTGTCATTTGAAAGCTTCTCTGCAAAGAAGAAAATGGTTTTAGACCTTATTAAAAGCATTGCATCTAATGATCTTGTACTGCATTGCAGAGCTTTCTAGCATTGAAACAAGTGGTCATGATTTCAATGCATTTTTAAGTATGTAGTACACTTTTGTGTCTCAGAAAACAAAATATGGATGTGTTTTCATTTTAAAGCCCTATATTGTCTAAACAAAAGAGCATGTTTGGAGGGCCTCTCTGTCCCCTGTCTCTGCATTCTTACTAAAGAAAAAGAGAGCTTGTGCAGCAACCTCTTGAGGTCAAGTGTTCCGCAAGATAATAATGGTAACCTACAAGCCCTGCAGTGTTCTGGCGCACATAAATCAGTAAAGAAATATCCAATTTCCTGGAGAGGATGGCATCTCTCTATCTTACAGACAGCAAGGTGAAAATGATATCCTCATCAAAAGAATTATGTGACCAAATGGGAATGGAAGCCTGTACCTGAAGAAAGAGAAGGAAAAAGTGACATTAACTGAACTCAAATAGAACAGCCAGGTGAGCGGCTTCTGCTTTGAAGTATATGGCATTTTGGAAGAGACAATAGCATACTAGCTTTACTTTTCTATAGCAGGATCCATTTCTTTCCGACATAGCTACTGACTAGTGCTTATCACTAAACAAGGGTATTCTGTTACTTTTAGCCATCAGGGACAAAATAAAGTCGGTTATGGGATAAGTAAAAGTGCCACATAGCACAAAAAAACCATACCTAACTAGAGTTTCATTAATTCATATTCTTAGACATTCCCAGTTTGGTGGGGTTACGTAGAAATGATATTGAGTTGGAGAAGTTGTCAAATAAGTCTTCTTCGTTATAGTTATGCTAACTAAGAACAAGCGATAAACCATTGTAATATATATCGTATACAGACGACTTTGCCACAAAAGAATCTTAAAAATAGATGACTAATTTTTCCATCTTTGTAACTGATATATAGCCTGCAGATGTTATTTGTATATCTTGTCATTTCAGCACATCATTCTTTAATAATAGTGATTGGATTCTTCTAGTATTCCCATTCCTAGAGCGTTGAAAGTGTCAAGATAAATTTGGGATCATGACTGCTTGGCGGATACCTGGTTTGCCTTAATGATACTTTGATCTATTTGTATGAGCTATCATTTTATATTGATTTGACAAAATGTTGTAAGTTATATTCTGGCCATGGCATTCTCATTTGTGTGCTGGCTGAGCTTGCTTGTTTATATTTGTTTTATGTTGTTGCTCTACAGGTAAATCACTTTAAAAATCTGCCAATCAACACTTTAGTACCCCCAATTTAATATTTTCCATTTTTCTTTTAAAATAATGCTCGTATAGACATTTTTTATGTCTAAAATATGTTGTAAGAGTAGAGGGATATGTGTAACAGAGATCACCGCACTAAGTTAATATATAATATCTTGTAGTCAATAACCCCTATATAATTGAACATTAATTAGTTCCTAAATAAATCTAATATACATAGAGGGTGCACCCTTACACTGGATTTTAGGAAATGTAGGACGAAGAGAAAGAGTGTATCAAAGGGGCACTCCGGGGTATGGAGTGTAAAAATTTATATTTTATTAATAATTATTAAAAATTGGAGTATCTTGATACAACTAGCGAAATATAAGGATAAAAACAAAGTGAGGGAAGTGAGAGTAAAATTGCAGTTTCTACTGCAAATCGCCTGTAATCTCACTACTAATATTAAATTGATAAATCTTGATATAAGAATATTGGCTGCTGTTATGAAAATTAATCATTCAGTAAATAGTTCAAATATATTGAAATTGTTATTTTAACAATATTTCACAGATATAAATTGGCTATGGGTTGTATAATTGATTGTATGGATTACAAATAATAGTCCATGCCTAAATGATATCTGTGATCCTATATACTCCTAAGATAATGACAGGTAGTAACTCCTATGCTGGCAATACAATGGTCTAAGGTGAATTTCAGGATGAAGCTTGCTCCGCCCTCCTAATCAGTCTTAGTGGCCATAAGAAGCTGTATAGTAAAGTCACTGTGTTAACAGCCGTGTATACTAGGATATGATAATCAGTGATTTTAACGGCACTCTATATAACAAGATTATCTTAACAGATACTATCTGATAGGAGATAAAGCGCAATAAGCTTGCTAATATCTATGCTATCTGAGGATTATTAGATGTTTTTCTCAGCCCATTGTATAGCGGTTATATTGCCCCATAGTTTGGTAGGATGTGCGGGTATGATATTTATTTCTTAGAGTAAACTAGGTATTGTTTAACAGCAGCGTGTGAGATACAAAGCGAACGCCGACGCGCGTTTCGCTTGTATGCTTTTTCAAGGCCTTGAAAAAGCATACAAGCGAAACGCGCGTCGGCGTTCGCTTGTATCTCACACGCTGCTGTTAAACAATACCTAGTTTACTCTAAGAAATAAATATCATACCCGCACATCCTACCAAACTATGGGGCAATATAACCGCTATACAATGGGCTGAGAAAAACATCTAATAATCCTCAGATAGCATAGATATTAGCAAGCTTATTGCGCTTTATCTCCTATCAGATAGTATCTGTTAAGATAATCTTGTTATATAGAGTGCCGTTAAAATCACTGATTATCATATCCTAGTATACACGGCTGTTAACACAGTGACTTTACTATACAGCTTCTTATGGCCACTAAGACTGATTAGGAGGGCGGAGCAAGCTTCATCCTGAAATTCACCTTAGACCATTGTATTGCCAGCATAGGAGTTACTACCTGTCATTATCTTAGGAGTATATAGGATCACAGATATCATTTAGGCATGGACTATTATTTGTAATCCATACAATCAATTATACAACCCATAGCCAATTTATATCTGTGAAATATTGTTAAAATAACAATTTCAATATATTTGAACTATTTACTGAATGATTAATTTTCATAACAGCAACCAATATTCTTATATCAAGATTTATCAATTTAATATTAGTAGTGAGATTACAGGCGATTTGCAGTAGAAACTGCAATTTTACTCTCACTTCCCTCACTTTGTTTTTATCCTTATATTTCGCTAGTTGTATCAAGATACTCCAATTTTTAATAATTATTAATAAAATATAAATTTTTACACTCCATACCCCGGAGTGCCCCTTTGATACACTCTTTCTCTTCGTCCTACATTTCGTAAGAGTAGAGGGACCATTTTTTATTTCATGTGCTATATTTGTACACACTTTTATTACATTTTGATATTAAAAGGGCTAATTACATATAATATTTGTGTCCATCATTGTAAAACAAAGGAAAGTATATTTCTATAGCTATTACATACTTAAATGTGGCTTGCTATATTATAATCCTTGACTCACATACACAACTGGTGTTGTAGAAAAAAGATGGTTAGTCTCATTTTTACTAGCCGGGAAATCAAACAAAGACTTCAGCCCAAAGGTTTTGTATTAGTGAGCACTTAAATGCAGAGTGACAGATGTGATATAGGTTATAAGTTTATCTTTGATGAAAAAAAAAAGGAAGTTGCAACAATAAAAAATAAAGCAAATCAGCATGTTTCTTTGATGGGGTGCATCAAAGGACACACTGTGAGTAGCCTAATTTCTAGAGCATACTCCCAGAGAGCATACTCTTTTCATGAAATGCCTTCCACGAGGGTTCAATAGTCAACATACCTGACAACTGTCACAGCTTCCATAGACCAGACCCAATTTCCAACAGTTCAGAGATGTGTGAAAAAGCAGAACAGGGTCATAGTCACAACGGGATGTAGTTGAATTGGCGACAGTGAACATGTCGACATTCAGAATGTTGACACCATGCTGTCGACAATCAAAATGTCGCCACAGTTAAAAGGTCAACATTCAGAATGTCAACATGTTTATTATAGCTCCACAGTTAAAATGTCGCCGCTGGTAACATCCAGTAAAAAAATATATAAATATAACACAGAACACAAATGTTACAAAACACAAATGCGCTTTCCCCCCTCTCCCCCCCATAAATAGCTTAGACACTGGCGTTACTACCTCCGGCAATACAGTGAAAAAATACAAAAATGAAATGGAATTCAATGTTAAAAAACACAAATGCATGCCCCCCAAACACCTTAACCTTAGTGCTGCCAGCCTAGGCTGGTACTAGATAAATCGTGAGGGCCAAAAAGCACTAGCTTTTGCCAGACGGGGCTGGTAGCACTATAGCAGGTGAACCCTGCTATAACAACGGGGCTGGATTATCCTAGGGAAAGCATTAGGGCTCTTCCCACACCCCTGGGAGGTGGGTGTGGAGTAATGTGTGGGGTAATAATAAAAATAAAATTAATAATAAATCATTTTGTCCCTGGTGCACTACAGGTCCTACCAAGCCCAGGCTGCCATTAACTGTTTGGACATGCTGGTGCTTGTAGTACTACAAGCATCAGAATACCAATGGCTACCAGGGCATGCTGGTACTTGGGGAACCATAGGGCCTACTGGGACCTCTAGTACACCAAGACAAAATGTAAATAACCCCCCTACACTTTTTTTTTTATAAACAGTTTTTATTGAGGTATACAATATCACATATACAATTGGATGCATTATGAAATAAATACATATTTTCAAATTTTTTCAAACAATTCAATAAGTCATTAACATGCCCAATCTCCCATTCTCAAATAATCCATCCTGTCTAGGACTTAACCATTAGAAGGTGGAGATAAGTCAATCGGAGGGTCCGCTGAGACCATTCTTAACCCGTACCACTCAGTATTGTGGAAGCTATTCCAAAGTTGTGTACGTGTGATACGGGGTAAGAGAGTTATAAAGCTCTCCCATGCGTCAAAGAATTGCTTTACTCTAACCTCTTTCTGCAAAGACGTCTCTATCCAATCCATTCGGAATATGTGATAGAGCTTTTCTTTAAAAAGGGAAAACATAGGAGGGGAATCCTGGGCCCAGACCTGGAGTATGCTCTTCCTGGCCGCAGCAGAAACTGCTAATAGTAGTTTATTGCATCCTTTACTAACTTTGCAAGTATTTGGAAGTATTCCGAATATCGCCCATTCCGGAGATAGAGGCGCATAATTTACCAGGTGTGTATTAGAAAATCTCCAAATCTGGGTCCAGAATCGTTTAATTGGGGGACACTCCCAAAAACAGTGTGTCAAATCCGCTCTCGGAGACCCACACTTCGGACAACAGTGTGATTCTGATAGACCTATCTGAAATCGACGAGATGGAGACAGATATGCCCTATGATAGATATTTAGGAACATTTCTGTGTAGGTCATGGCCGGTAATATTTTAATGGAATTGGTCAGTGCCTTTAAAAGAACCTCTGGTGTCAGGTGAGGAAATTGTTCCTGCCACAATGAAAGGCCAGTTTTAGAATGGTTATAGTCAAATTGGGTACGTAATAGGGAATAATGCTGTGAGATGGCTTGATGGGTCAGGGGAGGTCTCGAAAGCATAGCCTCCAAGGGATTATCCCAATCCTCCGGAGAGATTTTACTTAGTACTGTATTAATGTAATGTTGGCATTGAAATATTCCCCTACACCTTTTTTAAAAATAACTTTTTTAAAATAACTAAAAACACCGTATATAGTACTCACCTACATCCAGGGTCTTTATTTGTAGTACATCCAATTATTCAAGCCTATACAAGAAATTAAACCAATATACATCCAAGGACTCCCTGCTTTTCAAGACAAAAAAAAATCCAGGGATATACATCTTGTCCAAGAATAAAACCAAAATAAATCAAGGGACCACTCTGCTTTTCAAAACAAATCAAAAACAAACAAATCCAGAGATAACCGGCTTGTCCAAGAACAAACCAAAATAAATCCAGGGACTTCCTGCTTTTCAAAATGAAAAAAACCCTAAACACATACATGGGATCCTTCCTTAGCAACAAAAAAATCCCATTTATAACGAAACCAGACTAACTCTTCAATGAAGTGCTCCAGGCACGTAATCAGGTAATTATGCCACTAGGGATAATTATAATTAGGGATGCGCAGGCTCGGTTTTCTAAAAACCGTGACCCCCCTCTCCGAACATCAAAAAGCTGAGCAGACTTGGTACTTTCCCACTTCCTCGGAACTGAAATAGAGGAAAAACATCATCATCGTGTCATCAGATATTCGTGGGTTTTGGATTCCATAAGTACCTCCATCCCCTAGAGATCCAGCACCACTGCTCAGACAGACACAGGAGGGGTAGCAGTGTTCTTATCACTATCCAGTGCCATTGCTCTCTGCCATTACTCACACAGAAACAGGAGGGGTAGCAGTGTTTTTGTCACTATTCAGTGCCATTGCTCACACAGAAACAGGTGGGGTAGAAGTGTTCTCGTCACTCTCCAGTGACATTGCTCATTGCCATTGCTCACATAAACAAAGGTAGCAGTATTCCTGTCAGTGTTCTTGTCACTCTCCAGTCTCCAGTGCCATTGCTCACACAGAAAAAGGAAGGGTAGCAGTGTTCTTGTTACTCTCCAGTCTCCAGTGATATTGCTCATTGCCATTGCTTGCAGAGAAACAGGGGTAGTGGTGTTTTTATCACTCTCCAGTGCCATTGCTCACACAGAAAGAGGAGGGGTAGCAGTGTTCATGTCACTCTCCAGTCTCCAGTGCCATTGCTCACACAGAAAAAGGAAGGGTAGCAGTGTTCTTGTAACTCTCCAGTCTCCAGTGATATTGCTCATTGCCATTGCTTGCAGAGAAACAGGGGTAGCAGTGTTTTTATCACTCTCCAGTGCCATTGCTCACACAGAAAGAGGAGGGGTAGCAGTGTTCTTGTAACTCTCCAGTCTCCAGTGAAATTGCTCATTGCCATTGCTCACACAGAAACAGGGGTAGCAGTGTTCTTGTCACTCTCCAGTCTCGAGTGACATTGCTCTGTGCCATCAACATGGATCATGATCAGTCAACAGAAGAGCAGGAGCACCAAGCAGCTGCTAGCCCCAGTCATGATGATATTAGTCCCTCTACGTCATCATCTAATAAAGCCTATGCTCAAGTGCATAGTGAGTTTAAGTCAGGGAAACTGAAATGCATAAAAAAAGCTTTTACATTGGTAAATAAAAAAACACCTAATAAAAAGGGAAAGTTAACTGTAGAAAAACATAAAATTGCCAACATGCCATTCTACACACGCACTGGCAAGGAAATATTCAGGCCTCCGCCTTTATGTATGAGTGCTAGTTCTGCAACTGCCAGTGAGGTATCTTCTTCTAACGTCTGTCATGAAAATGCAAGAGCTTGTCATTCTGAGTCAAAAAGAGGTGCCAAAAAAATTCCATGTGTAAAAGCCAAGCTGGAAAAAAACAGTAAGGCAGTAGAACAAACTGTATGTTCGGAAATTCCTGAGGAGATGCTATCCACGAGAGCTATATCTTAGTGTAACATTACTGATACTGTACTCATAAAGAAGACTCCTTTCACCATTTCTGCAAATGTGTGGATGAGCAATCCAAGTGTAGCAGGTGATATAGAAACTGAGAATGTCACTTTGGATTTGCAACAGGATGTGGGGGATATAAGTGTGTCGTGGACGACAACACTAATGAGGATGTTGATGATGTTGTTTGTGTAAGTCCTGCACCAGTGGAAGCAGTTCTTGTCAGTGATAAAAAGAAGGCAATTGTCATGCCTGGGCATAAGACCAAAAAATCCACTTCTTATGTGTGGAATTATTTTTACAAAAAACAGTTGTACAGCCATTTGTAAAGCCACAGTCAGTAGAAGTAGGTACCATCTAGGAAAATCATCGATGTTACGCCATTTGAAGAGAGTTCATGGAAAGCTTTTGGGAAAATCATAAACTTATGCTAAAAAAATAACAACAAGCAGTCCAGCATCAGCTAGCTCCCGTCTCTCAGCTAGATCCCAGCACCTGCAATCTATACCGACAACACCTTCCTCATCAATATCCTTACTAGGGATCGGAGTTAGTCCTGCATCCAAGTTGCTAAGGCTAGATGACTCCTCCCTTATCCAGCTTTGAAGAATGTTTGAGCACTAGGCCTGCTGCTGCGGGGGGGGGGGGGGGGGGGGTGACCTTAATCCCAGAAACAGACCAAGAAGAAGACTACCAGTAGTTTACAACAATTGTCTAGACAAGCAATTCTCAATTGTACCAGAAAGTTAAAAAAAACTGAATTATTGGGCTACAAAGTGCTATTCTACCCACTGTACACTTAACCACAGATATGTGGACAAGCATAACTGGGCAAAGATTATATGACTGTGACATACCACAGGGTTGGTGAATCGTGTTCAGCAATAGGAACAGCAGCAGCATCTACCAAACAATGACAGATCTTTCAGAGGCAGGCTTTATCACTGGCTTTACTAAGAGGCATATTGCTGACAACCTGTTAGAAAAACTAAGGCATACCATTGCAACATGGCTTATGCTGCTTGGAGTCTCCTCAGGATATGGGATTTCTGATAATGCCACCAATATTGTGAGCGCATTACAGTTCGGTGAATTCCATCACACAATCAACTTGGTGGTAGAGAGCTTTTTAAAAAATGACAAGGACATGCAGGAGTCACTGTCTATGGGCCGAAAATTTTTGGGACATTTTCGACATTCGGCAACAGCATCAAGGAAATTGCAGCAGCTGCAACAACAATTTAATTCGCCCTGTCACCAACTGAAGCAAGAGGTGATAACAAGGTGGAATTCCACCCTGTATATGCTTCAGAGGATGGGGGAACAGAGAAAAGCCATCCACGCTTACTCCACAAGCCATGACATTGGAAAAGGATGGGGAATGCACTTTACTCCAGCACAGTGAAGAATACGTTCTGTGCTGTGCAAGGTGCTGAAACCAATCTAAGCAGTCACCTGTGAAGTAAGTTCAGACACTGCTAGCTTGAGTCAAGTGATTCCATTAATTAGACTTTTGGAAAGGCAGCCCAATAAATAATAAAGGAGATGAAACAAAGCAATTCCGCTAAGTATGTCGGACTTGTAGATCAAGTACTTTATTCGCTTCACCAGGATCCAAGAGTTATCACCATATTGAAATCTGATAACTACATTTTGGCAACTGTACTTGATCCTAGGTTTAAGAGCTATGTTTTCTTTTTATTTCTAACTGACCCATATTTGAAGAGATGCATTGAACTCCTGGTGAGCAAGTTGACAGCACAAGTGGTACATGACACAACAACGTCTCCTCCTTTAGTTTCTTAGGCAACTGCTGCTTGGAAAAAACTTATATTTTCAAAGACACACAGGGATGATGCAGATGAGTCAGCACAACATTTTAACATCTGGGGGTAAATATATCAAGTTGAGAGTTTTCATGCGGTTTTCAAAGTTGGAGATGTTGCCTATAGCAACCAATCAGATTCTAGCTATCATTTTGTAGAATGTACTAAATAAAGGATAGCTAAAATCTGATTGGTTTTTCAAACCCGCCGGAAAACTCTCAGCTTGATACATTTACCCCCTAGTCTGGTCTAAACGAATTGCCCAAAAATCGTGACACCTATGTTGTAACTCCACCTGATCCTACTATCAACATCCAAAGAATCAAAGAATGGTGGAGGATTATTTTAACAACAGCGTACAAATATACACGTCAGTCACTTTACATACTAGGAGGAAAAAAAGGCAATTTGGAGACCCATGTACAAACTCGCTTTGCAACACCTAAGCTTCCCATTCTAAAGTGTGTACTTGTCAGTGATCGGCGTAGGAGGCTACTTGCAAAAAATGTGGAAAAGATGATGTTCATCAAAATGAACTTCAAATTCCATGAGGAAGGCCTTTAACGACAATTACATCAAAGTACAGAGAATTCTGTAATTGAGGATTCCAGCGGAGATAAATTAATATTGTGGGAGGAGGATGTACAACATCTTGCCACTGTAGAGTTCATTGACAGCACTGTTAGCTTAGCTGCATTAAGCCCATAGTTAGCTTGTTTTGTGGGGGCCCAAACAAACCAAGCACTTCAGCCACAAAAGTGGCAGTTCTTATTGCTGAAGTGCTTGGTTTATTAAACTGTACATGTCCTTTTTAAAATCCACCACAAGGGTGGGTGGGCATTCCCAAAGACATTTAATTTGTGTCACTGCTGTGTGGCAATGTTTCCTAGATGTGCTATGAACTGCAGTATGTTTGTGCCGTTGCTCAGTCGCTTAACATCCAGCCAGCTCGATTATTAGTGTTACTGAGGTTGATAATAATGTAGGAACCAAAAAAGAGCCAAATTATGTGATTTTAGCTTATTTTAGCAATATTTTTAAAAAATACAGAACCAAAAAAAAAATAAATGAGGGCAGTTTTGCCAAAACTAAAACACAAATGTAATACAGATCCAAAACCAAAACTAAAATAAAAAACACAGGAATCAGTGAACATCCCTATTTATAATAAGTGGATTTCCCACGACCTCAGAAATGTTGATATTTTCCTCTGTATACTGCGGTAGTGTTTGCATTGTCTTACACTGTTTGAGGGGGGGTGTCTTAAGCTCTAACACTGTCGACATTGACATTGTCGACATTTTAACTGTGGAGACATAATGAACATGTTGACATTCTGAATGTTGGCCTTAAACCTGTGTCAACATCCTGAATGTCGGCATTTTCATTGTCACCATATCGTACCTATCCAGTCTCAGCTATAATGGTTTGGGCTGCTCAGGATTTGGTTTGAACAGAAAGGGGGCACTGTCTAAAGGGTTCTGATTGCATGTTGACAGTAGGATGACTAGAACCAAGAACTAACAACCTCAGACCCTCAAGTTGTTGTGGAATTATAGGATGCATACCTGTGACCTACACCATAGAACAAAGCAAAAAACTGATGGCAATTCTGTGGATGATGAGCCATGGGAGTTGCTACTTTAAAACACATAGTAACTAACCCCATACTGCCTGAGGCAATCTTACCTTTAGTTACTGACTGGAAGAGAGCTGTGTAAGAAAGAAAATATAGTTGTGATAAAATATGTTATTCCCCATGATTTGATTGCGGATAGATATAGAGCACAAAACGAAGGGCAATGTATTAGAAAACCTTTTTAGTAAGCTAAAAATAATTTTGGAGAATAACCTTCATCTACTGTAGCATAATTAGTTCATCTGTATTTTACACAATATCTCATATAAGTATAAGTATTGGTCTTGCAAATGCTCATCTTGTTATCTGGAAAGAACAAAGCACTTACAATGTTATGTGGTTGTTATGATGAACATCTCATATTCTATCCATATATTACTGCAATTCGTTGATCATCAGGGTAAAATTGAATAACCTGATACAGAATACTAGTACTTGTTGTATTTGTGCAGAGTATACACTTCTCAGTGATTACTGGATAACAACAGTGAAGAAAAATATTGTTCTTTAAATCTTCCATTCACTGAATGGGAACTTAAAAATTCAAATGATGAACATTCCAACAGAAAGTTCCCTACACGGAACATGTAACTTAAAATATCCAGGGTAATGATGGGTTCTATTGGCTTTCGTGTAACAAAAAGTACAAAAAAAGAATTATATACCTACTTATATTTGAAAGCAAATCTGCCATGTTAACATAAAAGTACAAAGCACAGGCTGTAGAACTGAACATTAACATGCTGATTACATTTGTTATAAACTTATGATGTAGTTTACTGGACACATTACAATGTAATGGCTTCTTTTTAAAACCATTATAAAAGATGTAATATACAAATGTCTTACTAGCAGAGTTCTGTTCTTCACAAAATTCCAGGGAGGATAAAATTCTTTCTTATTACATTTGCCTGTCAACACTGCAATTTAACCAATCTCTGTGGTACACAATAATACCTGTTTGCAAAGCACTTTATGAGAGCTACTTTCATGTGCACCTTTATCGTAGGTACACTGCAACAGAAGGCAGTAACATAACTCATTGCTATAAAAGGGCTAGTAAGTTGTCCTGGTACAACACATCAGATATTATAACCAGAGCAGACAGTACATGCACAGAGGAAGCAGTAAAACCGGTGTTTCTTCTTGAGATCGGTATAACTCCTATAATACTTTTATTTTTTTGGACATGAAAGTATTTAACATCACTTGAGATCGGGATAAAAAGTCACATAAGTCAAATATGGATTTATTTATGTCTGAAGGTCATTTAAATAATTAACGTATTTTGGTATCAAAAGCAAAACAAGCAATATAAAAATAAAATTAACGTCCAGGCTTACGGAGCTGAGTTCAATGACAACACTGTGATGAGTTTGCATGCAAATGTCCCACCCATTTTTTATATTTCAAAAGTAATTATTTATTCACTTGTTATAAACAATAGAACATGCACTTATCCTTGAAGATTTATGATGATACATTTAGCATCATTCATGATGCAGCACGGTAAGAGCTACATGTCAGCTACACACTGTATCTTACAAAATAACACAATAATGTGTAGTAGATAACACTGCGAAGGCTGTAAACTATACAACACTGTCTCAGTGACCACCAGTTTGAAAAGAGTTGACATTGTTAGAGAAGGAAAACTAAACTTTAATGACAGCTGTCAACGCATTTCTGGCTTATTAAGGTTACTAAGTGTAATTAAAGATGTAACTACCGACATAGCAGATCATACATATTTATCTTACTGCTTTTGTACGTATTAAACAGGATTTATTTTGTCTTGCATTGCTCCATTGCTCAGTGATGATCTGTTTAATGTCCCAAATGACTGGTCAGATGATTACTGCTCTGTGATGTCATGAACTATTATGCCTTAATTTTCTAACAACAGTTCTAAGTTCTAATGGATTTATTTAACTGATGCCTGTCTGGATTTAATATTAGCACTAACACCTATGTCTGACTATCCCATTTGTAGTGAAGGCAAATCACCTTAATTCTGCTTATGGACCTGCCTTAAACTGGGTTGGTTTGTTCTAATTCTACATCAGCCCAGATTTGCTCTGTGCATTTTTTTATTTTTTTTTACATACATACACATCCTTGTGAGATGATAATTAGTAATAGATTACAGTATTATTGTTTACAGATGGAGACGTGCGAGAGTTAAAAAAGGAGGGAAACTTGAGAGTAGACTAGGTACCGTCACAATTCTGCCATAGGGTAATTTCTAATTACATCGGAGTTGTAAAACATAGTGAACATGGTTATGAACAACAACATTTATTTGAAATCTATGTAAGGTTTAAAACAAACAGGTTTCCCATTTACTTACCAGCCTTTTAATTACCCTTAGTAGTAGCTTTCGCTGCTTGGGTTCTCTCTTACACAGAAGAACTTGAGCAAAGCTCTCCATGTTGTCTGAGGTCATACTGTCCTGGCTGTCTCCACCATAGAGTTGGACCATCAGTGACAAACACTGTGATGAGTTTTCATAGATTTCAGGATCGTCTGATGGCAGCTAAGAAAGGAAACCAAAACACAAGTTATACCTGCTGAACAGATTTAGACAAAAATATTTTAAATTATGAATTGAACTGAATGGCACATTTTTAACTCTTGACTCACAAGCTTGCCAAATGCATTGTTCCTCCAATGT
This sequence comes from Mixophyes fleayi, assembly GCF_038048845.1. Lineage (NCBI taxonomy): Eukaryota > Metazoa > Chordata > Amphibia > Anura > Limnodynastidae > Mixophyes > Mixophyes fleayi. The sequence continues at coordinate 82,402,559 of NC_134406.1, read as the reverse complement.
TCACTTTCACTGATGTCATTGGAAAATCCAAACTTTTCTGGCCAAGTAATTGCACAAGATTAGCCTGTGACTTATCTGTATTAAAATAATTTGTCCTTTTGGCTAAAAATGTAATCAAATTGCTCTATTACACTTCATTCACCAGATTGATCCTTTGAATGTAAAATTAAATTAAGACTGTAGAAAATGTCAGTGTGTTTTAAAATGTGTGAGGTTTAAAAACATTGCTTAATTTTATAAAATTACATTTTTTAAAAAATCACATTTAAGTTTTAAACTATTGTAAAACACTTCAGAATACTAAATAAGACAATTGTAAATGCAGTTTTCAATATATAAAAGACAACATAATCTAATTGTGTTTATAGCTTCACTGGGAATTGCAAATATACAACATCAAAGTTGTAAGAAATGTTCTATAAAGGAGAAAAACATCCACCAAACCAAAATATGTATACAATAGATTGAATATAAGCATATTATAATATTAACATACTATACAGAACAAAAGATCTTGGATTTACAGGAATCAACAACCTCTGGAAAATCAGAGCTAGACAAAAGCTGTAGATAGATTTTTTTCTCAATACATTGAAGCTATTTTTAAATCCAATTAATAAATCTATCATCACCACCTCCATGTTTAGGGAATTTAACAGTCTAACTAACCTAATAGACAAATAACCTTGGGTGTCAATGATGAAACTGTAATTCCTTCAAGTAAGGGTAGGTTATTGTGCACAATTTTAATAAAACATTGCCATCTTAGCAAAACAGAACCTACATGTCATTGTAAAAAAAACATGTATGTCGATCCAGCCAATTTTCTGATTGCGAGTATGTAGTCAAGAAATAATTTTTCCCCTCTTAAGGCAAAACATGCTTTATGGGTTTTCTTTTTGCCTTTCTGAGGATCAAAAACAAAGTATAATAACTAAGTAACTAAATAACAAGGCTAAATGTTTAAAGTGTTCCTAACCGTTGTCTGTAGACATACATTGGTGGTGGGAGGGCTTTGCCCCTTGACAACATTAAGCGCTAATTATAAAAGTCATGCTCTGCAATGCATGCCACCAAACTGGGTCCCAGCTGTCATTGAAAGCCTAAAGTCAATAATCAATATTTCAGAGTGTTCAAAGAGAACATACAGTACAGTTCAGTGCAGATGTCTGGGCTTTTATGTGTAAAAGAAATTCTGTGCAGGGCTGGTTTTAGTCAAAATGGGGCATTGAGTAGAAATTAAAGTTATGTTTTTTATTCAATTAATGTTGGACAACTGGCACAGGACCACTCCTCATGTATATGAAACAACCACAAGAAAACTGTAACTCAAAGTGCTCATATTCGAAGAAATTAGACAAACACCTGATATCTAGGAAAATAAGCATCCCAAGTTTAAGATTTCCAGTGATATTTTCAATAATTTAGATTTAACAGCATTACAGACGTGATATGCCAGTAATAATAAATGATAAACCAGCTTGTATCTGTTCATCTGAACATACATACTTGACATGAAAGTAGTCATGCCAACATTTAGTTAATTTGAGTATCTAAACGTTAACAACTTTATATATATATATATATATATATATATATATATATATATATATATATATTGTAACAAAAGGAGGCATTTAGCTGGCAATATGCAGAGAAAGCAGGGAAGTGGAGTAAAACATTGGCACAGTTATGTACCTAGGTGGAGATTAAACTAGGTAAAAACATATGTGTAGTTTAAAATTGGTTTACTTACATGATTTAAAAGCTGCTTCCTCTCAGCAAACAGACAGGGTGGGTCTGATAGTCTAAACAGAGCCAGGGATGGGTGTTTCCTTTTAAAGAGAAGGTGGTGTGTCACCTGTCCATCAAGCTAGGCCTGTGGGAGGAGTGTCAGGTATAAAACCCTGCTTGTTTCATTGTTCAGGGAGATCAACGCTGGGCTAGCTGGCTGATCTGGACAGAGAGCTGGACTATGTATAGTAAGCGTTGAGGGTCTCCATAATTGCTGTGCAAGTATACGGTGTCAAAACATTATTACCATCCTGACAATAAAGAACCATAAAAAGGAATAAGTTGTACGCGTGTGTTCTGCAGTAGCGGGCTCTTGCCACAATATATATATATATATATATATACACATACACAGATGACAATTAATGATGACTGCTTACTTGTTAATTTTAAGTGTGATATTTGAACCATGGACTACACTTGCCTTTCATTCTAGTGAGGATTCTGGTATTTTGAGCTAGTGGGGAGCTGATCCTCTCTCCCCGTAATAACAGATGGACGAAGTTCATGTTTTAAGTGTCTCCCAAATTTACCGCCCATGAGAGCCGCAGCTTTTGGAGTCTGGTGTGGGAGCACCAATGCTGTTAGTTCAAATCACAGGTATAATGGATAGCTCATAGAATTTGTATTGTGACTGGTGCAGGATGGCTCCCTGCCTGCCCAGCACTCCAAATAACCAAATCCCATGAGTGACTCTCAAGGTGTGTCCCACTTGTGTTCAGTGATTTTCTTCTCCCAGTGTGTCTTATGTAGACTGCAGTTGAGCAGTGTGGGTGGAATTACTATCAGCCTCCTCACATACAATCTCACCCATTATTCGAGATAATACTCTACAGACACATACAGCAACTTGCCAGATGGCCCATGAAGGTGTGGCAGATTAGTAGATGGGGGTGACCTCATCTACCAATGATCTTCAAACACTGCTAGAACAGAGATGTAACAGCAGAGATTGAGAAAACCGGTAGGGTGGTCTGTGTACAGAGCAAATTTCAGCAGGTTAAGGAGATAAGTAGAGATCATCAAGCAAGGACAAGAGCAATTTATTGCATTATAAAACAAGGTTGCTATATATATATATTTATATATATATATATACATACATATACATATACATACGAGGGGGTACCCAAAAGAAACCAGAATCAATTTATAAAAAATTGTGTATTTATTTGTACATTTTAAAACTTCAGTCACCTGCAAAGTACTCTCCACTTGAATCAATGCATTTGTCCAAACGTTTTTTCCATTGCTCAAAACATTTTTTAAACTCATCGTCGTTGCTGCCTTTTAGTACTTTTGCCTTTTTTGTTTCACCTCTTCAATATCAGCAAAACGTTTTCCTTTATGGGTTTTTTTCATCCGAAGAAATTAAGAAAAAGTTGCACGGGGCAAGATCGGGTGAATGCAGGCCCGGCGCTCCCATTAGGCAAGGTTAGGCACTTGCCTAGGGCGCCGGGCTCTGGAGGGTGCCTGGAGGGCGCCACAGAATGGTAAATAACTTTAAAACTGTGCGGCGACCGCTGACCATACCTGTCACGGCCGCCGCACAGCATTCAGATGCACGGGGAGGGGGGAAGAGGCTATTGCTCACCACCGCCGCCTCTCTGCTCCGTCTCCTCCCCTCCACTCACTAGTGTCAGTGAGTGGAGGGGAGGAGACGGAGCAGAGAGGCGGCGGTGGTGAGACAAGGTAAGGAAAGATGGGGTGAGGGGGGAGGAGGGCGCCGATTTTTGCGGGGGGGGGGGGGGGGGGTCTTGCGCCGATTTTGTAAAAATGCATAGGGCGCCATGGACCCTAGCACCGGCCCTGGGTGAATGCAGTGGGTGAGGCAAAGGTATCATGTTGTTTTTGGATAAAAATTGCTTAACACACATCGCTGTGTGGGCAGGTGAGTTATCATGATGGAAGAACCAGTCACTTGTTTGCCACAAATCAGGACATTTTTTCCTCAAATCTTGACACAACCTTTTCAAAATTTCCAAATAAAATCTTTGGATGACTGTTTGACCCTGGGGTACAAATTCTGAGTGCGCAATCCCTCTCAAATATAAGAAACAAATGAACATTGTTTTCACATTTGACTTCACTTGTTGTGTTTTTTGGGACGAGGAGAAGTGGGAGTTTTCCATTGGCTTGATGGCTATTTTGTTTCTGGATCGTAATCGTAGCACCAAGATTCATCTCCTGTTATAACTTTTTAAAACAAATCAGGGTAAGTTTCCAAGTGTTCCTTTAAAGTCTCTCTGGTTAACGGCAAGCACACAGGGCACGAATTTTGCTGCAACTCATTTCATGCCCAAGTCCTCATTTAAAATTCGCTGACAGGAACTCCATGAAATCCCAATCCACTCCATGAGTTCATCAATGGTTCGACGGCGATCTTCCAGAATGGCTTGATGAATTTTCATCACATTTTCCTCTGTTCAGGCCGTACAAGGATGTCCGGAACGTCCGCTGATAACACCACCTCCTTCTCACCATCGATCAGAAAACCGTGAGAAAACCGATGCTTCCTTAGCCTCTCAGGCCACAGTTAACAATGCCTCCTTTTTAGCCACCAATTGGAAAACACGAAGAACCGATGCTCCCTTAATGTGTTTCATCTATGACAGACTTTATTTCACCTTTTTGATAAAGTCTGTCATAGACGAAATGCGTTAAGGCGCATTGTTAACTGTGGCCTGAGAGGCTAAGGAAGCATCGGTTTTGTCACGGTTTTCTGATCGATGGTGAGAAGGAGGTGCTGTCATCAGCGGCCAGAGAGGCTTCTAAAGGAGGAAACAGGAGGGGTGGCATTGTTCTCGTCACTCTCCAGTCTCAGTCATGACGATACTAATCCCTCTACCTCATGCGCTGAAGTCTAAGTTCAAGTGCATAGTGAAAACAAAAATGTAAATATAAAGCTTGTACATTTTTAAAGAAAAAAAAAACCTCTCTAATAAAGGTGAAAGTTTACTGTAGAGAAACATAAAATTGGCAACATGCCATTCTACCCAAAATATTACCAAGCATACCAGCACCATCTAGCTCCCTTCTCTCAGCTAGATCTCAGCACCTGTAATCTACACTGTCATCATATTCACCCTCATCAGTGTGTACATCATCCTCAAACAATACTAATTAATTCCTGCTGGAACCCACCATCTCAGAAGTCTGTATACTTTGATGTAATTGCCGGTAATGGCATTCCTCATGGAATTTGTAGTTCATTTTATGGAAGAGCTGTCATGATTTTTGGGCAATTCTTTTAGACCAGACCAAATGTCAAAATGTTGTGCAGACTCATCTGCATCACCACTAGGTGTCTTGGGAAAGCAAAGTTTTTTCCTAACAACAATTTCCAGAGGAACTGAAGGAGGAGACGTCATTGTGTCATGTACCACTTGAGCTGTCAGCTTGCTGACCAGGAATTCATTGCATCTCTTGAGATCTGGGTCAGTTAGAAAGAAAGAAAAGACATACCTCTTAAACCAAGGATCAAGCACAGTTGGCAAAATGTAATGATTCGATTTGATAAATCTTGGCAAAGCAAATAAAGTACTTAATCTACAAGTCCAACATAATTAGAGGAATTGATTTGTTTCATTTCCTCCTTCAATTTCTCTTGCTGTTTTTCAAAAAGTCTAATTAAGGGAATCACTTGACTCAAGCTAACAGCGTCTGCACTCTCTTCACAGGTGACTACTTCGAGTGGTTTCCACACATTGCACTGTGGTGCCTTACAAATCTACGATAATAATAATAATAATAATAATAATATGCCTCTTAGTGAAGCAGATGATACACAGAGTAGCCTGTCTCTGAAAAATGAGACGTTCTTGGGTACATGTTGCTGCTGTCCCTGCTGGTGAAGGCGAATCACCAACCCTGTGGGCTGTCACAATCATATAATCTTTAGTGTACCCAGTTCCGCTTGTCCACATGTCTGTGGTTAAGTGTACAGTGGGTAGAATGGCATTTTGTAGCCCAATAATTAAATTTTTACGAACCTTCTGGTAAAGGTGAGGAATAGCTTTTCTAGTAAAATGGTGTTGTGATGGAATTTTGTAACGGGGACAGAAGACCTCAAGTAACTGTCTAAAACCAGCTGCATTAATAGTGGATATTGGACGCAGATCTAATACTAGCATAGTCACCATGGCGTCTGTGATCCGCTTTGGGTGACAGCTTTTATATTTGCTTCCTCTTGAAAAGGATTGTATTAACAGTCAATTGTTGTAAACTACTAGTACTCTACTAGTAGTCTTCTTCTTGATCTGCTTCTGGGTTGAAGATCCACCCCCAGCAGCAGGAGCAGCAGCAGTGAGCCTAACGCTCAAGGATTCTTCTGAGGAGTCCTGGATAGGGCAGATTCATCTTGCCTTAGAAACCTGGATGCAGGACTAACTCCAATCACTTGTGAGGATATTAATGATGAAGGTGTTGGGGGTGTAGATTGCAGGTGCTGGGATTTAGCTGAGAGAAGGGAGGAAGCTGATGCTGGATGGCATTTTGTTATTTTTTAGCATAAACTTCTGATTTTCACAAAAGTTTTCCATGAACTCGCTTCAAATGCCGTAACATGGATGAGGTTCCTAGATGGTTAAGGTCCCCTACCTCTACTGACTGTGGCTTTACAAATGCTACAAATGGCTAGACAACTGTTGTTAGGATTTGGGAAAAAATAATTCCACACATAAGAGGTGGATTTTTTGGTCTTATGCCCAGGCATGACAATTACCTTCTTCTTATCACTGGCAAGAACTGCTGCAGTATTTGTTTGAAAGTGTATGAAAATAATATTGTGACCCGTCAGGTGGTCAAAATTGACTGCAAATGACTTGAAATTAGTGTTATAGATGTCAATAATAATGTAGGGCGGGGGGAGCAAAATTATGTGATTTTAGCAAAAATAATATGGATTTTAGAAAAAAAATATGGATCCAAAACCAAAACACACAAGGGTGGTGTTGCCAAAACCAAAACCAAAACACGAAGTTAATCCAGATCCAAAACACGGGGGTCAGTGAACATACATACAGCAGCCGCAACGCTGTACAACGGGTTCCACATGTTAATGCATTCTTTTGCCCATTCATCCATGGAGGCAGTGGGCCTGACACACATATGTGATTTATTATATACCATCAGCCACTGCTAGCGATTACAACAATGTAACTATTAGTTTGTTTCCACACTCAAATTCTATTATTTATTAACAGTTATTTATATAACACATATTAGACAGCACTTTATAGAGAATATTTAATCACTCACATTAGTCCCCGTCTCGGGGGAGCTTACAACCTATATTACGTACCACATAGAGACACACACAGGTTCATTTTGCCAGAAGACAATTAACAGACCAGTATGTTTGGAGTTTGGGAGGAAACAGAAGCACCCGGAGAAAACTCATGAAACACAAGGAGATCATACAAACTCCACACAGATAGGGCCCTGGTCAAAATAGAACACATGACCCCAGCGCTTTGAGACCTCAGCACTTTGAGACAGGAATGCTAACCACTGTGTCACCATACCACATCTACATTTCCAATATAGAATTCTACAGCTGTTACAAGCTAAGATAGGAGACACAGCCGTACATATTCTACCACTAATTTCATAAAGGTATTGGATTAAGAAAAATATTAAAGCAGCAGAGTTATATAGCTTTGCAGGACACATTGGGGTTTCATACAGAAAAAGATACAGACTTAAAAACAAGCAATATACTTTACTGGTTGATATCTGCAGACTCACACAACATACCCCTAAAGAAAGAAAAACAACAGATGCTGCAGTGGCTGCCCGATATATGACTGAAGGCTGCACTTTCTGAAGCTGTCAATTTGTCATCTCTCACAAGCTGTAATTTCATGTAGAAGTAGCAAGAGAAAAAAAATACAAACTATTTTCAGAACGACTGCTTTTCCTTTATAAGGATTTGAAAGCGTGGCTTTCACCCCACAATTCACAGTATATTGCAGTGATTTACTTCTTCCACAAGGAACCATTCCTCTGAGGTATTCAGTAAGGTAGCAACAACCTTGAAATACCAATCAGAGGGTGCAAATAAAATACAGATTTATGAGGCGTTTAAGACTTACAAGAAAATTATAAAAGACTGAAGCACAAGAGAACCTACACACACAAAAACACAGAGTGGAGAGAAATAGCTTTTAAAACAGTACATTAAATACATTTGAAAACATCTAGATGTAAATTGTACCAAATGCTATGGAAAAATCAAGGCTATTCATATTAAACTATTTCCAGCAACACCCTGTATTATGGAGATTTACGAATGCTGATCTGAAACTTATGTCATATTAAGTGAATAGTGCTTAACTTATAAAGTGGGGTAACACGCAATCATCGACCCTCATATCAAAATAGTTTTTTGGGGGTGCGGCAATACTTGCCCATTTGCTATGGAGCATGGGGGCCATTTGGGCCAGCATATGTGCACTGCAGCACCACTTGAGTTGCACTACTGCTATACAGCAATCATTTTCAGTGTTCCATTATGTTCCTTTCATTACTTAAGCACAATAACAACCTCTCATCTCTTTCAAAAATACTCAGACTTCATAAAGCTTTTTTGTTTTTTTCCCCCCACAAATATATAAGGTCAACAGATACCAATCACTATCTTACAAGTTATTATAGAGTCATTGAGTTATCTACTATGTATAAAAGTAGAACTTTAAAAGGTGAATATAAAAGATCCAGTATTTCCTGGACTCTCCATGTTGCGATCACTTAAGCTCTACTACATTCAAACCATTTACAAAGGTATCTTCACTTATTTTGTTCTATACTTGGCACATTTGAAACAACCAAATGTGTGTGCTTACACTACCTTATTTGCCTCTACAGCAGTGTTTCCAAACTGTGGTCCTCAAGGAACTCTAGAGTCCAGGGGGTAAATGTATCAATCTCCGGTTTTTAAAGCGGCGATGCCTTGTAAAGGGAAGTTTCCCTTTACAAGGCAGCGCCGCTTTAAATTTAAGCTGTCATCTCGCCGAACTCCCGCGAGTTGACAAAACCGGAGATTGATACATTTACCCCCAGGTTTCACAATTTCCATTCTTGAGTACAGCTGACTTTATAAGTGCCCCGTCATTTAGATTCAATCACCTGTGGTTAAGGATGTACAGTCATATTTACCTTCTCTCCCGGAATGCACAGGAACCATCCATATTTCGGGTAGTTCTCCCAGACCCTCAGGAGAGCAAGCCTTTCTCCCGGATTCCACTCACTTCCTAGTGAAGTGGGCAGGATGGGGCACAATGACGCAATTTGCTGTGAATCATGGCATTTTGGATCCGCAACCCAATAATAGCATCCCTGCACTTTCCATTTGGCCTCCCCTCCTGTTTTTTTTTCTAGTTGTCAAATATGACTATAGCACTGTAATCTCATACTTTGTTTAGAGTTCTACTAAATTATCCAAAAGGATATAAAAAGCAGATTTATATTATTATTAACCTTCTTCAATGGAAATTGGTAGATTTTAACTAAGCTGCCTAACCGACCTAAACTACCAAAGTTTAGCCAATGCAGATTTTTCATTTATTATTAAGGCCTTTTTTGTTCTTATGTAATAAAAACGCCATTTCTGTCTACTTGCTAGCTTGTTGTCAGATAATAGTCCAGACCACAAAAAATGACAATGGGTGGCAGCACATGAAAAGAGTTCCACTGGTAACATAATGAAAGTGGGTGGGGCCATATTAAACAGTGTGAATTTATACAAAAAAAAGGCAAATTTTCCATTCCACAAGAGCCAGGCACCACATCAGTACAGTAGTACTCAAAACGCAATATGTTTCAGTAAAATTTCACTCTTTCTCACTTTGTAAATCTGAACAGTCAGGTTTATGCTAAACGCACTGAGAAACTTTGCTTTAGTAGAGTGAGAGAAGATTTATAATGTGTGCACTCATATAATTACATAGAAATATATAATTCCACATACAATTATGTAAAAAGTTTCCAGAGACTTCTAAAACAAAAGTGTAGAACTTGAGAACACATCTTTTATATTCCATGTATTATCATTATTTTTCCTCTACTCACTATCAAAGGGGATTGATTGAGGTTAATGGTAGGTGTAGACATGATATAATTTTACATTCTCCCACAGTGCTAACATTTCCTGAGTTTAATGAATATATAATGAATATATTTTAGGATATAATCAGCTCATCTGCATTTCATTAATACTAACTGTAGCTACAATGAAGGCCACCATTTTTCATAAGGTAATGCAATAAACTCATCAAGCATCATTTTCTTCATGGAATAGAGTGCTGTGATTTATGTCACTTAACTTAAATGAACCTGGGCCTTTGCATTTATTTAGATTTTTTATTTGGATGATGAATTACATAGTGGGATGGATTACTGTGATTGAGGCAATGTACTAAAAGATAGCTCTATTAAGACAGTTGCAGTCATTTACGACCGGACACTAAAGCAGGTTTTCTCTGTAAGGAAGATGAGCAAATTGTTGTTTAAGCAAAGTAAACTAGCCACAATCGTAGATCTGAAGGTGCCCACTGTGTTATTATATGGCTCTCGGCCTAACTGCTCAATGGAAACATCACCAATTTGACCATACATGTACCTGAAATATGCAGGACATACTTGCCTTCTACCGAATTATGATGGCGAAATCATGCCTCCTCCCACACAGTGCCCACCAAGAAGCTTGACAATGTCAGGCATCTCACCAATCTTTTTAACTGCTCCCTCCTACTAGTCCTGTAACCCCCAACCTGTCTCTCCTTATCCACCCCACTTTTCTCAAAACTTGGCTGTGGGATAGTTTGATCAGATGTGGTAGGGAATTCTATAAGTGGGTAGCGGCACTTGAGGAGTCTTCTAGGCGGGAGTCAGGTGGTTACCAGAGGGAGAGTATTTTGAGATGGGATTTGAGATGTATAAATGGGTGAAGTTGTCTGGGACTTTGTAGGTAAGGGTGAGCAATTTGAATTGGATTCTGGAGGACACTGGAACCCAAAGGGGTGGAGCAGATGCGAAGCAGCGAGAGAGAAAGAACAGTCTTGCTTCAGCATTTAAAATGGCCTGAAGCAGGGATAAATGATTAAGCGGACTGCCAGATGGCAGGAAGTTGCAGTAGTCAAGGCGGAAGATGATAAAATAGTGAATAAGAGTTTTGGTAGTGTGAAAGAGCGATCGCTCCTGAACACACCACCGTGATGAAATCATTGCAGTGCAGTGTGAATTTGCGTGTTTTGAAATGCAGACTGCACATGCGCAGTAGCTAATTACTTGATGCCTGCTGTGTTTTCAGACATGAACCGTACCTGCGCAGTATTACTGACGCAGCAATCGCGCGCCTTGGTGCAAGATATCACAGATCTTCCCCTTTAATAAACTAGTTTTTCTGGTGTAAGAAATAGGAGCTGCTTAATTAACATGTCTTAAGATCAAGGCATCCTGTACTGAGACTCTGCCCACTGGGTGAACTGTGAAAAACTGTTAAGCATAGAAAATGAGAAGTAAAACAGCGCTGTACATAACCCATAGATTGCAAGCTTGCGAGCAGGACCTTCTCACCTCTTTGTCTGTTTTACCCAGTTTGTTTATTAGTTTATTATGTTTGTCCCCAATTGTAAAGCGCTACGGAATATGTTGGCGCTATATAAATAAATGATGATGATGATGATGATGAACTATATTATGGATTGTGCATTGCAGTTTAGTGCTGAAAAAACCGAGAGGACAAAATGGTTCCAGTGTGAGCCATGTGAGAGACCTGTGTGTTGTGTTTGTAGCAGAGCCAGGGCCATGCGGTCTGGTCTTCATTATGTAATGTTGTCTTTTGTCTGTTTCTCCATCTTACTATGCAATGTGGTCTATCCTCTCTCCTTCACACTGTCTCATATGCACATTCTTCCATTGTACACACACACTCTCACTATTAACATATACACATAGACACACACACACGCAATTATATGCATTAGATTTGATGTAATAGAAAACAGATTATAGAAAATGTAACCAGGTCAGTTATGTCTCTTTACAACAAAAGAATACTTTTATTTTTAAAACTGAATATGCAAGGATTCCGCCCATTTCATTCTTCTCCCAGTTTGCCTACTTTTCGGCTTTCATTCTTTTTGTGGCTAAAATAAATTATAATAGTGACAGGACATCAGGGATCTCTTTACTACATGTGACACTTTTGTATGTTAGAAGCTTTTTACTACATTGCTCGAAAAACCCTTTGAATTTAGCACTTCTGCAGTGCAAAAGGATAATGCACTGATGTTCGATGATAAATTTCTGGGCAAGGTCTAGTTCGAAATTACTATGCTCCTTTCTGAAAAGTAATAAACACCCCTAAAAATGCACCCTACCTCTTTAACTCATTTAAATCTGGCTCTGCACATGAAACTTTGTTTTTGCACTGTCTGTAAATTCTACTTTGCAAGGAAAACCATTTGCTCCCATCGGCCTGGGCAAACTTGTACACCTCCACAAATGCTCCATGAACCAATGTACTTTGGTGAAAATCTAGGTGCACCGATCCAGAAAGAGGCTTGTTACATCACCAAAGATGACTTTACTCTGCTCCTCTGCCATTTTGCACATTAAAAATGACATCCAGAGTATCTGTAAGTGTGTTTTTTTTAAACTAAATGGTTGTATTATAAAGAATAATAAACCCCTTATTGTGAAATATAAGGATAGGAGAAGACATCTGACTTCTGTGACCTGTATAAAGGCAAGGGGCCTTTTTGAGACTCTGCAGGCCCTATAGAACTTAAAAGTGACTACTAATGTATTTCACAGAAGGGGCACATTACTCTATTAACATATACAGCATCACCAGGTGTCACAATGTGACCGGGCATTAAAGCACTTCTCTCACCTCTGGGCTTCGCAATGATCACACTCCTTGCAGTGCAGGTAGTTCGGCCACTGATTGATGAAAATGAAATTAGTGCAAGGAAGTGTTGGTCATTGTTTTGGGATATAGCAGTTAACAGAGTGGGAGGTAATTGAAGAGTTTCTTAGGGCTCCTTAAAATTTTTGCTAATAGTAATTTCAAGTTAAACACTTGCGTAAATGTGAATGAAGAGTAACATGTCTACTGTGATCACCTACTATACTGTTGTCAGCTATAAAAGAACAGTAATATGCAGGTGACTCTTGCATTAAGCAAAGTACCACAGCCCTTGCTATTCTCAATGCAGACTGTGATCTGGACCTATTTACCAAGTTCCAAAATACTTAACTTTTCAGAGCTTGTCCCTGATTGCTAACGTCATGTGAAGATAGCTCCTATAGGAACAAGTGTCCCGGTTGGTCAATTTTAATAAATACGAATGTTAAATATTTTTTTTCCATTGCGATAATAAATGACCAGTAACAAACAGAAAATGTTATGGCTCATAAATAGACCCCTTATTCTCTGATTTCCAGCAGTTGATAGGAAACAAAAGAGTCAACAAAAGTACAACTGTATGTTTTTACAATGAAGTTAATTTTAATACTACTAATAAGTAATGGTAAAGTTGCACAGTAAAAATATATATATCTGAATAGGAATAGAGTATGTACATAAAGAGTTGCTGGCTCACATAACATGACCAACTCAAAAGACACAACATATATTGTAAAGATTAGGTGAACAAAAGCAATGCTTTTAGCACCAACCGAGTCAGTGGTCATGTAATAAAAGCACTGCTAAAGCAGTATGTGATCAAGCAGAAGTGACATTTTTATCCTGCTGTAGTTTTAAGGGCATTCTAATTTTAGAACAACAATGAAAGTGTCTGAAATATCCCCAGGGCACACTTGCTTCAACACATTAATGAGGTTATACACCTAATAGAAAATGACATCTATGTTGGGGAGGTCTGTAGCATTATTGCGACATTCCAAAGGGCAGAAATAGGTCTAAAACTATTTTGTTAGAGTAGGTGGTTGTGATGAAGACAGCTATTATTATTTATGTGCCTGGAAATGAAAATATAATAATAGTAACATTGCATGAATGTGCATAGTTTAAGAAGGCAGTTTGATGTTGCTCGTCATCCCAGGTAAAGGAAGCATTCAGTGCAGTGCTGAATTTCAGTAATGTCACCACCTTGACAAAGTGTTTTATTTTTATTTATATATAGCCTACATATTATAAAGCGCTTTGTAGAGAATACTTAACCCTTCACATCAGTTCCAAGCTCCAGTGGAGCTTACATCTATATACTAGGGATAATTTCATCAGAAGCCAATGAACTTATCAGTACGTTTATGGAGTCTGGGAAGAAACTGCAGCTCCAAGAGAAAACCCAGGCTAACACAGGGAGAACATACAATTCCACACAGATAGGGTTGGACTCAAACCCATGACCCCAGCACTGTAAGGCAACAATGCTGACCACTGTGCCATCATGTTGCCCAAAGTATAAAGTGCCAGAATTTCATGCACCGGTAAACCAGTGAACATGTCTTAATTATGAAACAGGGCAACATATGAGGGGAGCAAACAGGGCAATTGCCCAAGACTTCAAGCTCTAGGGAAGGGCTAAAACATGTGCTCCACACTATACAGACAGCCATAAATGGACCTGGTTCTCCATAAGTAAACATTCCCCACTGAAAAATCAGTACAAATTAGGTCAAACTCTAATTGACCACACTGCTTTCTAGAAAGTCTCACCTCTTTTTTATGTAAATTATATTTACACTGCGCCCAAAATTCCAGACAACACGATATTACTACAGCAGCAGTAGGACCAAGGTATCCCTCCTGGAGTGATCAATCTAAAACAATATGGATTGTCCCATCCATGCTCGTAGTAATTAATGACAAACTAAAAGAAGAAAGTATGTTGTCTAATGTAAGTAATGACCTCTATGTCCCAATATCACAATATAGACACACCGATATGAAAATCAATACTTAACATCTATAAACATACAATCATATATAAACCATGATGCACGGTAAATTCTAATGTCATTTAAAGTAATACAAATCAGAGAATTAAATGACCCAAAGTAAAGGTATACTGAAATATATAAAAAAAATTCCAAAATGCTCAGAAACCAGTGGCCTAAAATGAAGAAATCAGATGCATCACTACTATTGAGGTAATCCTGAGTTCAAATAGCAAAAATGTCCCAATGGAGACTTGATGTGGACTGTTCCTTAGGAAATTCTACAGTAAAGTTCACGTGGTGTGTCCAGAAATCTCATGGAATATTGCACGTTGGATGTCCACAACCCTCAAAATAAACAAATGTAAGGGTCAGAAGGCCCAATCAATATAATTAATAAAGAGTGATATGATAGTTAGTGAATAATCAATAAAGTATGTCAGTTGATGTGCATAAATGGAACCAAATAAACTGATGTCCAAATATCAATTAAAAACAATTAAAGACAGCATACTTTCTTCTTTTAGTGTGTCAGTAATTAGTACGAGTGTGGATGGGACACTCCATATTGTTTTAGATTGATCACCTCTTTTTTATGCCAGACATCTGGACTGTCAGACAGTCTGGCCAATAACATAGAGCTTAACTGTAGAGAAACATTCAGACAGTAGAGGGAGTATTGTGGCATCATAAGGAACTTTAATGGCTGAAGGGAGGAAGGGAAAATTATATCCGGTTATGTCCGTCTGTCAGCACTATTGTACACTCTGTAATTTAGTAGTAGAGTACATAATATCTATTATTAGATGTAGGTATAGGATATAAACATAAAATAAACACACATTTCAACAGCAATGTACATTTTCAGAAACAGCATATTTAAGTGGATTTACAAAATAATGGAGAACACAAAATGGGACTGTAGTTAAGAAAAAAAATAATTACAGCAGAACTGTTAAAAGTGTTATGAAATGGTGCAATTAAATAACAACCAATGTAACCAAAGATATAATAAAGTAATATAATTAATAATGACATAATGACATGAAGGGATAAAATATATTTCATGCAATGTTGACATTGATAATATCATATTATGTCATGCCATGATGTACAATGTCAAATCATGAGTGCACTGATTCAAGATTGTGAAGTCATGTATTCGGTCATAATTTGATGGAATTTCATTATATTATGATAGCATTCTGTGATGCCATAAATGGTGGAATACCATGATGCAATTGTGATGTCATCAATTATCCCATGCATGCTAAATTGTCACCAATAAGGTGTGATGACGGCTCCACAGCTAATACTTTACAGTACTTTCTAATTGACAATTTAGCATCAATGGTTAACAATGATATCATTACTCAAAAGCTAAGAAAATGCATTTAAGGATGTACTGTTAACGGTTTCCAGAGTGTGTTAATTGATCTTAACTAAATCTTAAGCTGGGTACACAATACAGAAATTTCGACCAACTTTTTATGCCGAGCGATTTTACATGCGATCGATGGTCCGATCGCTCGGTCCATGGACTGCATACACACTAGCCTTGTTTAGGACGATAAAGGGAAGAGCGGACGTCCCTTTAGCGACTTTTTACAGCCATGTTGTCGTGAGCAATGATTTTAAATTCGTACACACTGCAGCAACATTTGCGGGAAATGTTACAAGATACCAAATACATTAGCATAAAGGGGCAGAGCTTTTGCTATGGTTAACACCCAAAGCTGCATAAAAAGAGAAGGAAACATTGTCTCTTCATTTATTCCTATAAAATAGAAGTTTAGTAACATACATAAAATTTAGAAAAACATTAAACTGCTAAAGTGCAATGCAATGAATATTCCCTAATAATAAAATCCCTTCGTATGTAATGGGATGCTCCATTCTCGGCGTGCATCATCGCTGATTGGTCCACAGCAGAAACAAACGCCCATGTCTGAGTGTATAAAATGACAGAGGAACCTGTTTGGCGCCGAGGAGCGTCAGAAGATGGTGAGTGAGCAAGTGTCAGTGGGTGTTAAGGCTGAGGAGAAGGTGTCAGTGGGGGTTGCGTGTGAGGAGAAGGTGTCAGTGGGGGTTGCGGGTGAGGAGAAGGTGTCAGTGGGGGTTGCAGCTATGGAGACGGAGACAGAGTCAGAGATGGTGCTGGAAGGGCCAAAAAATGTTGGAAAAGTTAAGGTGGGGGATGGAGATACTCAAGAAGAGCAAAGAGAAAATCCAATGAGCCCAAGAGAGGTGGAGATGATGGTCAAAGTATCGGACCAGGACGACAACGACATTAAAAAAGGTCAGTAGCAAGTGTAGTATACCTGTTAGAAGGACTTTATTTCATTCTAGTGTCACATAAAGCAATGTAAACTAATTTGTAACCTATTTTTTTTATGTCAGAACGAAGAATTAACGGTGAGAAGGCCTGTTTAGATACCACTGATACCACTAATGTTACACCTGTTAGCAAACAAGAAAAAATTGAAAAAGAAAAACATACTAAAGAAGTTCTACACGAAGGTATTTCAGTGAACATGTGTAGATAACTAAATGCTTTGGGCACATACCTGTACCGTTATAATAACCAAAATGGCGCCTGTTTTCCAGAATGTATGGAGGTTAAGCCCGCTATTATTGCGATTTCGCCACAGGGACCAAAATATAAACTGATCTCGAGCAGTGTGCAAGGTGAGAAAATGAGAGTATTTATGTCGTTGAATATAAATTACAGATATAGAAGTTAAATGGTAAACATTGTTTTATTTCCTTGTATCGTAGATAAAGAAATCAAAGGGGATAGAAACCCAAGCGACATCAAGACCTGTTCTGCCACAAACCAGTAGCACCTTTAAAAATACTAAATACAAAAAAAAATACTCTGCAGTACTCTGCGCTCTGATTGGTATGGGCGCGCTCACTTCTCATGCGGATCTTTCAGACAGCTGTGTGTGTAAACATTTTTGTACCTTTTTCCTGCAATAAAAATGTTGCATGAACACTGTGTGGTTTATTCTGGGTGCTTCACAATTATACTCTTTATAACCGAATCAAAATATAATATACAAATAAATCTGTGACTTATGTAACAATCAGAATAAAATGAAATGAAATACAATATAATAAATTACATTACAACTACATTAAGGAGTGTGAGGCATTTATTTGCTTCCATTATTATCGTTATACAGAAAAACAATGAGGGGATGATGCTGCGTTTGTACACGTATGCTTAAAAAAAAAACAACAATAATAAAAAAAAAAATCCTAAAATGTTGAGCTTAAAAATATATATTTTTTTTTTATATAATCTATTTTTATTGAAATGTAACATCGTATACAGGTATATGCAATAACAATAGCTCAAAATTCCAATACTTAAAACACCACTCTGCCTTTGAAGGGGCTGTCTCCATGGACCCACCTGGAGCAAGTAGGATTTGAGCTGTCTTTCCAGCTCAAACTGGATTAGTGTAAATTCAGGGGTAATTAACAGCTCATTAACATGATGGTCACCAG
Organism: Mixophyes fleayi; assembly: GCF_038048845.1. NCBI lineage: Eukaryota > Metazoa > Chordata > Amphibia > Anura > Limnodynastidae > Mixophyes > Mixophyes fleayi. Next base: position 82,384,340 of record NC_134406.1, on the reverse strand, counting down.
TTTAGTCCTTACAGACCAAAGTACTTAATGAACCTTGTTCTATGCTAAATCAGTCAATATATGGACTGAAAAAAAATATTTTTTGTTGATCCATCCCAATCATTAAAGTAATTCTATCGCACAAAGTGATTTATTTTAGCAGATGTAAATAGTTAACAGTTCAATACATTATTATATTATGATACAGTACAGTACAGCCAATACCAAAAGATACATACATACCGCTGCGCTACCACGGGCACCAGTGAACAGTAGTTCACCCTTGAACACTGTGGTCAGAGTAGACTGAAAACTGGGAGCGCAGCTATGATAATATACACATTCAGTGTTACAGAGAGAACAATGCAGATGACGTGGCTTGCTTCTATAGGTCCAGACTTCAGGAAGGTCCAGAAGGTTGCAGATCATAGGCTGGTTCAATCTAAGGAATCCGAAGGTGGGGGTCATCTCTCCAGGGGATGAGCTCTGTTCTTCCCGCCAAAATTCCAATTACAACCAGTCCATTAGCATTTTACAGTCAGCATCATATTAAAGGTTTATTCCCTAACATCAATAACTAGAGTATGCAATGTGCGATCTCTTCGCCGAATGCACCGGACAGCTGCTGATGTAAAGGGGATTAATATGATATCAGACATGACACCTTTCCTTTAACCTGAACCTTTAATAACACTGAAGTGTACATATAATCATAATATATAAACTAATAACAAAACTAAATACTATCTGCTCATAAATTACTGTATACCGGAACCAATATGAATATGAATTATATAAATAACTAAATGTTGTAATGCGAGTGTGTACGTGCGTATTTTACAGTGCAATAGCCGTATGCCACGGGTAGCGTGGCATACTGAGTGCAATCGGCCAATAAAACAATATTAACCAATATACTTTCGTTCATCCAATTATACGACTTCGACACCCCCCCCCCCAAAAAAAAACAAAAAACAAAACAACATTAGCACCATATCTTCTTTAACATTTAGAGAATTGTGGGAAAAATGTGTATGCCATCCTGGTGGCATGAAAATGTACAGATTTTTGTTTTGTTTAGTCTAACTCAAATCCCAGTTGTATGGGGAATTGGATAAATGTTGATGGTGACTTTGCTACTTCTGATGGTTTATAAATACAACCCCCCTGCACTTCATGAGGTGGGGCGGGTTGGGTGCCCATCTCATATACACCACACCCTAACGAGATCCAGGATAGAAATATAGAAAAATAGGGCATCAGGCTTGTCCACCTCACTTCTCACTTGGGTCAAGTGTGTAGGGGTGCAGGGTCCCAAGCAGTAAGCAGGGAGCTATCATGTAGACCCTGTCTCCCACCTGGCAGTGGTTTACATAGCAACCAATATTTGTCAATGGTATGAACATGCCGTTTATTGATGCTCTCCACCGCTTATCAGTAGGATGTCATTTGTTTAATAAGTTATCACTGTGATATGCAATGAAAAGCAACGATCAGTGGCTAGATGCAGTAATGTATCAATCCAAAAGCTCGGTAAGATGATACCTGTAAAGCAGTAACTGCTATGTTCCATCTATGATATCTCTATACCAGAATAACATTGCTTTGTGATATATTGTATTGCTCTTAACTTAATGTTGATATTGTTTATTTTTCAACCTATATGTTCGTAGATCATTATGTACACTATTCCATCTATGTCATTCTAATAAGTGGATTGACCAACTCTCCTGGCTGTCAGTGATTACTTAATAGATTGAGTTAATTGTTGTGATTGCCATACTTCATACATAGGGTTACCAATATAATGCCATGCTGTGTTTAGTTTGCAATTTATCAACTTTTTTTAGACAATAAAATTTGTTTGGTTGGTTGATGACTTTCCCTGCCTTATAATAGAGTGTAATTATGTTTTCTACTTCTTGAATCAATAACACATTGTTCCAATGAACAGCTCATTGCTCCTAGCAATGCATTATTATGATGTATACTTTCAACTAAAGAACGGATGGCGTACTGACATATCTTCAGGATACTCATTACTACTTTTATGGAATTGAATAAATGTGTTTATCAAATTATTTAAGAAAGACATATATGATATATATGACAGTCTTGGTTTCACTATATGAATAAGCAGCAAATTCATATAAAACTCTCCCCCTGGATCGATAAGACTGATGCGGAGGTGTGTTCTTCTTAAATGAGTAACAAAACATTACACTACACTTGGTGAGCTTTGATTAGCTATTCTCGTTTTAACACATGAAAAGGCAGCAATGTTCTGCTAGAAGAGCAAATTAGACCATAAATATGCATACTGAATTTTCTGACCAGAAAATGCATCATTTTGGTTTAAAGGAGCAATACTATATACATACAAACAGATGTTTTGCCATTCTCTTGCACACAGCAAAATGGTTCATCAATCCCTACATAATAGTTTACTTCCTAAATTTGTCAGGACATTTGTCAAAAGAGTAGGTCAAAAAGCAAAGGATTCCTGTCTCATGTTGACTCCAATGTATCCCAAAGCAGTTGTAAAACAGTGGAACACTAGGAATACCATCTCATCCCACAGATGCTTGACTGGATTGACATCTGATCACTGCAGAGGCCACTGCATTAAACAGAATTCATTGTCATGTTCCTGGAAACACTGAAGACCTGTCTTATGACGTAGAGCAAAATATGCAGAAAAGGCCCAATCACAGATGGTTACAATGTTTTCCATGTACCAGATGAAATAAAGGAAACAGTGTGATGAAGTAGGGGAAGAAAGTATCCTGTGGTATCTGGCACCAAGATATTAGCAACAGATGCTTTAAGTTCTTTACATTGCGAGGTGGGGCCTCAATGTCTCAAACTTGTTTTTCCAGGACATCCCACAGATGCTTGATCGGATTAAGATCTGGGCTAATTTGGAGGCCAAGTAAACACCTTAACTCTGTCATGTTCCGCAAAGAATTCCTGAACAATTATTGCAGTGTGGCAAGGTGCATTATCCTGCTAAAATGGGCCACTGCTATCAGGCAACACTGTTGCGAAGAAGGGGTGTACTTTGTCTGCAACAATGTTTAGGTAGGTGGTAAACGTAAAAGTAACATCCACATGAATGCCAGGACCCAAGGTTTCTCAGCAGTACACTGCCCAGAACATCATAATGCCTCGACCGGCTTGCCTTCTTCTCATAGTGCATCCTGGTGCCATCTCTTCCCTAGGTAAATGATGCATACGCACCTAGTCGTTCACATGATGTAAAAGAAAATATGATTCATCAGACCAGGCCACCTTCTTTTCATGGTCCAGTTCTGGTGCTCACTTGCCCATTGCAGGTATTTTTTGGCATTGGACATGGCTCCCCATGGGCACTCTGACCTGTCTGCGGCTACGTGTCTATAAAGCTTGTCCTAGCAATGCCACAAACGTATCACTTTTACCCTATGCTTCTTCATCTGCTAGGTCCATGTGCATGAGTTTGCAATGACAGTTTGATTAGGTAATTCTGACATTCTATTGTATATGTCTGATATTCTAGATCTCCCTGAGCAAGTGGAGTGGAAGCTAAACCTGTCCCCATAATAAATAAAATTAATGCAAAGCTCTGTCTAGCTGTATATAGTCTCACAGACATCTGCCATTCCAGCACCTGCAAAAAAGTCTCTACCCCTCATATTCCTTCAACACCTCATTATAATGGGAATGATCAGGCAAATATGTTTCCTCAACCAATGCTCTATAAAGTTCCAGTTGCAGCCTCGCAACATGGTCTCTGAGTGTGCCATGGTGGCATATATTACCACCTTACTTTCAGGAGAAGTACATGCTAGGGTAGCCTTTGATAACCTAGGTATTCTATAGCAAAGAGAATGCACTAGGAAACCTCTGGTTTAGCCTCTTAAAGAATGTAGGCAAGTAGTACATTTTCTTAGTAGAATAATGCTCTTGCAAATATACCCTTGGCCTCTGTTTATACTGTAGTCCCAAAAACAAGGAAACGCCAAAGTCTTGGTAGTTTTGTCAAGGCCATCCTGAGCAATGAAATCACCCCTTTTACTTCAGTTTATCTTTCTTACACACGTGCATGATGCATGTTCTCACTCTCTCTTAAACACATCCTCTTTGCACATGACACACATAAATGCTTCCTATTTAAACACACACACACACACTTGTGTGTGTCACATATATTATTTCTGTCTTTCAGCATACACAAAAAGAAATCCCTGATTTAAATGTAAAGTTAATCCAACAACAGAATAGGAGAACAAATAAGATTTGGTTTATTGTTACTCACTCCTTAAGTAGTTTAGTAAAATCTATATTAACAATATGTCTAATGAAACTATAATGTATTATTTGTATGTAAGCATTTTATGTACTGTATACTTGATCTCAAAGCTATCTTTGTAAACTAAAAGATTTTGTATCTTGTGTCTATTTGTATGTGCAGGAAAACTGAAACAAAGGGGGAATGGATGGTTTGTTCATATAGATAATGCAGTATAGTGAAGTGAATGTTAGATTGGTATTTATTTAGTGATTAACACATAATGGAGGGCTATCTGATGTGGAGGTCAATAGATGTGTAATAGGCAGTATAAGGCCTGGTCAAACAAAGGAATTGCATGAGTTACTCTTATGGATTTCTAGTTGGGATGATTTAGTACTACAACTGGTTGGTGTGGTACAAGGTACCGTATTTTCCGCTCCATAAGATGCACTTTTTCCCCCCCAAAAAGTGGGGGGAAAAGTGTGTGCGTCTTATGGAGCGAATACTACAAGCCAGAAAGTCAGAAACAAGAAAACTTACTGCAGTCCCGGCCAGGCTGCAGATCCTCCTGATGGTCCGTCCCCCTGCCTATCTGTGAGGACCTAGCTATCACATGGGACGTGCACTTCCCATGTGATAGCTAGGTCCTCACAGATAGGCAGGGGGATGGACGATCAGGAGGATCTGCAGCCTGGCCGGGACTGCAGTAAGTTTTCTTGTTTCTGACTTTCTGGCTTGGAGGCTACACAACTTCATTCTCACCCCTGTCTGGAGCCTGCTTCAAGCGTGAGAGTTGGGTGGAGACTGCAAGACTCGGTAGGCAATGTTTTTAAATGATTAAACTATACACAGTGGTGTCTGCAAGTTGAATTAAACAGCTGTACTGGAGTGATCAATAGCAGCCTTCCTTCTCCTCCTTAGCTAAAAGCTAAAGAGACTAGTTGATGCATAGATGATCACTGTAATTTAATTATACATCAGATTGATTTTTAATGTGCTTTACAATTATTTTTAAATGTTATGGCCAATTTAGGAACATTTTTCTGTGTCCATACAAAGATGTCTCTCAATCAGAGTAGGTCTTAATGACTCTTAGAAAAGTTCTGTTTTGACAAAGATAATTCCTGATAGTGAGAAAAACAATCAAAAACAGCAAAAATGTTATGCTATAGTGTGTGTGTGTGTGTGTGTGTGTGTGCTGGAGGCAATAGTGTGTGTGTGTGTGTTGGTGAGTGAGAGTGGGGGCCAGTGTATTTTGTGTGAGTGAAGGGGCCAGTGTATTTTGTGTGAGTGAAGGGGCCAGTGTATTTTGTGTGAGTGAAGGGGCCAGTGTATGTTTTCCTCCTCTAAAAACTAGGTGCGTCTTATAGTCAGGTGCGTCTTATGGAGCGAAAAATACGGTATGTGTTTAAACATCGGAGAAGACATGGGTGTGTGTTCTTCGACGTGACTGAAATAGCGAAAAAGTTGCAAATTGAGTTATATATCAATAATTAATGAGATTAGTTATTAATAAAATCAAAGTCATTGTATGATTATTATGGAGGAACATACAGTATCCCGACAGCAGGCAGTTGGTCTCATCCTGTACAATACATTTTTACATTGTTTGAATTTTGTGTGCCAACATTAAAACATGTTGTCTCTAGTATAGTGGCAAATGATTAAACCTTTATTCATAATCCCAGTTATTAAACTTACTATTGAGTTTCTTTGCACAAGAAATGAAAGGTCAATGTTTTTCTAGTTTTATATATACTATACTACTATATTATAAAATCAGAAAAATTATCTTTCAATTCTGTACCATGTGTCATTGCAGAAAACATACCTGGACTCTGAACAATGACTATTTCAGGATTATAATTTTCAGTTTATTTCATGGTGATTTTTTTTCATGAATATTTTTTCCATGAGCACAGTTGTTTTACAATTAACGCATCGAAAATTATAATATACCAAAAAAAAATAAAGAAAAATAAAAAAGTAAACAGTAAGAAGTAAAGAAAAAAAAGGAACACATTATGGAGAGAGAAGTGGGTAAGTATTGATGCATATCTTTGAGATTTATGCCACTAATGTAAAAGAAGTAAGGAGCCTTTATGCAATAGACAGCAGCTAAGAAGAGAGGTAGTGCTCTGAATGGGTGCTAGGTGTTTGCTGTTTTCTGGAAGCCAATGTAATCTTGTTGTACGGTTTAATGCCAATTACAGCTTATTTATGTTCCAAAGGTCTGAATTACCTAGTGGAGACCCATGTTTTGTACTTTAACCCTAATACTGATCAAAAAGACTGCTACCTTTCAGTCTTATCCCATCACATGATGTATATGAAATTTTTGAAAATTTGCTTGACCAGATATAATAATAAATAATACTAAAAATCTGGCAGCAAAAGTGTTAAGGCTAGTGTTACACAAGCAGCAAAAAGCCAGACTTTTATTCCATAATTTGGAGCATTATGCCTAAAACATGTTAAAAAAGAAAAAAAATCCCCTCGTTCCACATTAAATTGTTTAGCAGTGCTCCTCACAGTAACCTTATAGATAGCAGTTTTATGGATAAAATGCTCCGTCTCCCAGCACCAAAGCGCCTTGGTGCATCTATTCAGATCCCTGTTCAGAGTGGGGCTTGAAAATTAAGAGAGAAGACGCCCATGCCGAAAAAAAAATTCTTCTGGAGAGAGGGCTGGCTGATTGTCCCAGTAAGTATAGTGTTCTGTATATAGCCTGTCCGTACCTATACTTACTGAGAAAAAAAATAATATCAAAGGCTAATACCATCTTGTATATCTTTACTTTAAACCATACTATCTATATAAAATAATTACTGTCTATTTACATTTTTATTGGCTAGATACACTTTCGCGATAAGAGTATGTGTAATGGTGCCTCTCATCTCATGGTTTTAAAATGGTTTCCATCGAAGGATGCTGTCTACAGAATGCCTTTCCTGCTGTTGAATTGTCCTGACATCACTGAGGGTTTCAAACACCCTGGACCTGATTCATTAAGGCACGCAAAATGCATGTAATTCAGTATATGCTAGTCTGTATTAAACTACAAGCGAATCTGAAGAAACATCTCTTGCTGAATATGGGTCTAGACGCAATCTGCTTTGACAGACACAATACACTGCAGGATACGCCTAGTACATATGTGGAGTATAGTCCAAGCAAAATGCACAGAACCCCCCCCCCCCCCCCCAAAAAAAAAACCCCAATTATTATTAAATGTTAATAATATAGTCATTAATAATATTTTAAGAAAAAAAATTTGTTTTGTTCAATTTAATAAATTTATCATCATGTTATTAATGTCTACTGTATATAACAACAATTTTTACATTTGTACTAGATGACAAACACATGTTCTAGCAACCATCATCACTAGTAATGACGGACTGGCCCATCGGGACACCGGTGAAATCCCCGTTGGGCCCCACTTCACACAGGGTCTGGGACAAGTGAATGCACTGGGGTCAGATGTATGCCTTCCCAGGCTGGTCCTATGATAGACTGCCTGGGCAGGCTTGAAAGAAGAATGAAATCCTCCTCTTCCTGATTCCTGTAGTAGGGGGAGAAGCTACACAACGCTCCTCATGCTGCAGCTGCTGGAAATAAGGTAAGTGTGATATGTATGTATATATGTATGTGTTTGTTTAAAATGCTGTATAGACTGGTGTGTGTATATGTATGCGTGTGTGTTTATGTATGTATGTATGTATGTATATATGTGTGTGTTTAAAATGCCGTATAGACTGGTGTGTATGTATGTATGTATATATATGTGTGTGATTTTAAAATGCTGCAAAGACTGGTGTGTATGTGTGTATAAATGATTAAAATACCGTAGAGACATGTGTGTGTGTATAAATGGTTAAAATGCTGTAGGAACGTGTTTGTAAAGGGATAATATGTTGTAGGGACCATTAGCCGATTCAGAGGTGAGGGGGGGGGGGTGATAAGGGCTTGCAGTAGCCTGGCAGCAGCCTCTACCTGCACTTTACTTAGTGTGCAGCTGCAGGCAGCCTGCTCTGCTAGGAGTGAAGGGGGGACAGTTGCCCATGAAATTGATGGCGCCCTCCGCTAAGGAAATGTATCGATCTGCCCTTTGGTAGGGATTGGTTTGTGTGTCTCCTATGTAAAGGGACAATTTATTGTGGGGAATGGTGGGTCCCCCCTGGATCAAGGCAGACCATCTGCCGGGCTCCCCATTGCTCACACTTTCCTTCCCTGTATCTAGGCACCTCCATCTGCCACACTTTCCATCCCTGCGTCAAGGCACACCATCTGCCACACTTTCCTTCCCTGCGTCTGGGCACCCCATCTACCACTTTCACCTCCCTGCTGCTGCACTGTTCCCCACTGTCAGTCACCCAGTGCTGCCACTGGCCCCATCAAAACATTTATTCATACTTCTGACTGACATCTCCTGCTGCTGTATCTCACCTGCCACCATTCTCCCCTATCTGACTCTAGGCTGGCCTCCCTGCACCGCTTTCATAGCAATGGAGAAGAGGGATGAGAGAAGACAGAGGAGAGAGAAAAGAAAGAAGAAATGACATTCACTTTGATCTAGGTAAGTGCATGTGTGTGTGTGTATAGATATATATACTCATATATATATAATTAGTTTTTATTTTTTAGGATTATACCCTACTCTAGTAAATCATCTCTGGTGGTTGGCCATACTCGTTTTGTGGTGCGCTGCAGCAAAGCACTGGCAACCACACGCTTTTTCATGAGCCCCTACCATTGGATTCACCCGGTGGGCTCTCCATGTCCCAGTCCGACACAGGCTAGTGCAAATGATACGACAGAAAAACATGTACCTTTAAGATGCACAATGCATCAGGAATCAGGCACTGCTGTGCGCAGTCAAGATTGACATGCACTTACTGTACACTGACTACATGCATACCCCCATTCCCCTACTCGCTCCATAGGCTGTCGTAAGTGTCCTTTGCACTCGAAGACTAGTTCTATGCTTTTGCTTTCACTGGCATGTAGTTCGGTACTTGTCCTTTGTAGAGCGATTTTACGCTAAATACGCATTTATTGGTATTTACGTTCCTTAATAAATCCCCAGTGTGGAAAGCTACAGGATCTGTGTATTGGAAATTCCAGTGATGCACTGAAAATAACTTGGCAGGAAAGGAATTTTTGCAGCAAAGATTTCTTCTTCAGGCAACTACCAGTTAAGTAATTATCAGCTAAAAACTAAACCATGGTTCCCAACACTGACTTTCAGACTCAAGCCAGTTCCTATGTGAAAAAAGGTAAGGAGCCCTTGGTGCATACTGCAAAACAGATTATTAAAATAAAACTCTAATCACAGGATATAAGTACTAATGCATGATAGCATGATAGATGTACAAAAAAAAAACCTTTGCCACTGGGGCTGCTTTGCTGAACAGTATAAAGTAATAAATGACCACACAGTTCTTTAACAAGAAATCAATGCAAAGACAAACGAGGCATTGTTGAATATTTTAAAAATCTATAATAATACAATTAAAGTGAAGAGTTTCTTATAACAAGAAGAATTAAAAAGTAGGCCTTGTCCAGCTAAATGTTAAAACCCCCGTAATCATTAAACTTTTTCCAATCTTGGCTGGAAATATAAGCTTGAATATGAAAGGCTTTTATGTGACTTTAGAGCTAATAATACAAGTCAGATGAAAGCAAATGAGTGGTAATAGCTTTCATTAACTAATCACACTAAAGTTCAGAGTTGTCAAGTTTCATGGTTTAATGAGTGAGACTTCAAGCAAATGTTGGATCTTTTTTTTTCCTTTAGCAAAAAATACACGTCTGTCTTAATTATTGATAAGTGGTCGGGAGAAAACAAACAATATAACAACAAGGTGCAGCAGAACGTTCCTCTTGGCTTGTTCAGATGTTCTTGCAAAATGTTTGCACATTTTATTTGCTAAACCTCCACCTTTCAAATGTTGGTTTACAAATAAATGCTCAAATTTCTGCCAGGCTTACCTAGTAACATTATTGTGAAATTGTATAGAATATCCTTAACTGGTATTGGTAATACTTATAGAAAAGTCTAATCCATTTTTATAAATATACACTTTATGGACAAAAGTGGATACTTGACCATTACCTCTGCAGGAACTGTAAGGACATTGTATTCAAATATATATACTTTAATATGGAGTTGGTCCTCCTTTTACAGCGATAACAGCTTCCACTCTTCTTGGAAGGCTTTCCACAAGATGTTGGAGTGTTTCTGCGGGAATTTGAGTCCATTCATTCTATAGAGCATTTATGAGGTCAGGCACTGATGTTAAACGAGAAGGCCTAGCTCGCAATCTCATTTCCAGTTCATCCCAAAGGTGTTCAATGGGTTTGAGGTCAGGGCTCTCTGCGGGTTAGTCAAGTACTTCCACACTGAAGTCATCAAACCATGTCTTTGTAGTACTTGCTTTGTGCACTGGGGCACAGTCATGTTGGAATAGAAAAAGGCCACAAAGTTGGAAGGATAGCATTGTCCAAAATTACTTGGTATGCTGAAGCATTAAGATTATCCTTCACTTGAGATAAGGGGCCTAGCCCAAAACCTGAAAAATATTTCCATACCATTATCCATCCTACACCAAACTTCATAATTTGCATAATACAGTCAGGCAGGTAATGTTCTCCTAGCAGCCGCCAAACCCAGACTCACCCATCTGGCTGCCAGTGAAGCGTGATTTGTCACTCTACAGAACATGCTTCCACTGCTCCACAGTCCAGTGTCGGTGTGCTTTACACCATCCCACCAAACACTTGGCATTGCGTCTTGGTGATGTGAGGCTTGCATGCAGCTGCACGGCCATGTAAACCCATTCCATTAAGCACAGTTTTTGTGCTTACATTATTGCCAGTGGAAGTTCAGAACTCGGCTATGGAATCAGCAGAGTGTTGGTGACTTTTACACACTATGCGCCTTCGCAGTCATTAACCCCGCTATGTGGTCTTCCACTTCGTGGCTGAGTTTCTGTTGTTCCTAAACGCTTCCACTTTCTAATAATATTACTTACAGCTGACCGTGGAATATCCAACAGGGATGAAACTTCACGAACCATCTTATTGCAAAGGTGGCATCCTATCACAGTACCACGCTTGAAGTCATTGAGCTCTTCAGAACGACCCATTTTGTATCACAAATTTTGCAAATGGAGACTGCATAGCTAGGTGCTTGATTTTATACACCTCTGGCAACAGGTCTGACTGAAACACTTCAATTCAATAAATAAAAGGTGTGCCCAAATAGTGTACTTTCAAGAAATTTATGACAAAGCTCAATTTCCTACAAATAACTGTCTAAAATTACTTTCATATAAAATTCTTATATTGCTGCTTAACTTTTTTTTCCACTTACTTTATAAACATATGAATATTTTCCAGCCAAGCACATTGTTTAGATCCATTTAACCAATATACATTCTTGGTCAAAGACAGCAACACGTTATCAGGTGTGAAGTGAGTACATGACACTCACAACCAATTATGTGCCTCAGTCTTTGGGAAGAAATACCTACTACTCATTTGTCTCTTCAATGGCTTCAGTCATGAGGTTTTCAACCTTCAACCATTAAGCCTGGTATTGTGTCACACAGACATGGGTCTGAATTCATTGAACAGAACAGCAAATATGTTATATTACTGATCATCGTTGAAATGTATGTTATTGGCTGAACAAAAAAGAAGGAAGTACCTCACCCTTACTTTGAGATCTGTTCATTCAACCGGAATTACAATATTACACCATATGTGGAACCCAATAATTATAGCTCCTCTTAATAAACTGTAGCATTGTATGTTAGGGCAGAAAAAAAGACAACATATTGTGGGGAATCTATTTATTAAGGTCCCTTTATTAAGGGTCTATTTATTAGTGTCCCTTTAGCCTTAAATCTCCCGAAAAGCGTATTTTTAAGTGTGGTAGTTATTTATAACGGAGATATCTGCTCTGTTTCCACTATTATCGTACGCAAAAGCAGTCCCCAACGGTTTCTATGGGGGCTGCTATTTTGCATGATATAACAATTTTTGAAAATTAAAGATTTTCGGAACTTGCCCACAACAGCTAACACCTTCTGAAGTTGGCATTAGCCATTAAAGCCTATGAGGAGAGCATTGATCCTCCACCACAGCTTACCTGCTCTCCGCTCAGTCACGATTGCAAATTTGTTTCTGCATATGCGCAAAGTAACTTTGCCATAGTGACTGGAGAGCAGTGCTACACAATGGGACTTTAAAGGTAAGTGAAATAATAGCTGGGAGAGCTCCCAATCGCATGATCATTATTTTATATACTGTGTATATATATATATATATATATATATATATATATATATATATATATATATATATATACACATATTTTTTGCTAATAAACATAGACATTAGATTAATCACAACAACAAAAAGAGCAACACAATTCCTAAGATATTACACAGTAATTTACATTGTTCTATATTTTCCTTTTACAAGAAAGGAAACCCTCCCACATAGGTTTAATTTAATTTTCATCACTAAATATAGCCAGAGAACCACCTGTGACTGATGGCTGTTTTACCAGTACACTTAAGGGCAGGAGAGTGGGGCTAACAATCTCCTTGACTGTGGGGATGTCTGTAGTTTTATTTAAGTTCTTGGGGAAAATTTAGGCTGTGGCATTCTTCGTTAAGCAAACCAACATATTCATTCATTAAGAAATGCATTAATTTATTACTAATGTATTATATCATATTTATTTAACATTTATTTCAGTGCACTAAATGGTGCAAGAGACTAAAAACATTCACTTTACTCACTATTAGATCTACTGTATCACTAAGATACAGAGGTGGAATTGCCAGCCCTATAGCAAAATCTGGGTAGAAACCCAGCACTGCCCTTCTAGGCTCCTTGCAGTGTGGATCGCTACCTGATGCCCCTGCATCCCCCTGAGGTACAGAGCAGGTGCTTCAGGGGGATGTAGAGTCCTATTTCCAGATCCCCTATCCTCTGGGCCCTGCAGCAGCCGCATCCACTGTAGTTCCACCACTGCTAAGATAGAAACCACCAATTAAAAACAAAAAAATCCTTAAAATTGGATTCCTACTGCTGTATTTTCTTCCTGCCAATAATGATTCACATGTCTCAGTTTGCTTAATTGCTTATACAATATTTCAAACAGTGCTTCAGTTTAAGCTCTATTTGAAAAAGGAGTCAATTTCTTCTTTTTTTAGTGTGTTGTAATGTAAGGAACCAGGTATGAGTTGAAATCGTGTCCAATATATTTGTCACTTCAGTGTGCCTCTGATTAATTTAAACCTGTGAAGGGAAGAGCTAAGGGATAACATATCCTGTAAGCTTTAATCTATTTGTTGCTCTGCTGTCTGCACTAGTCCTTTGCCAAGTGATGATTTGTCTGATAGCAATGACTACTGCCTTATTTGTGGCCATACACTGCATATAGAAAGCAATATCAACTCTTGTTGTCCTCCAGCCCCTGACTATTGCAGCCAGCTCCAGCTATTATAATTTCAGTAGTCTCTCCATTAGTCATGAAAATGACTAATGCATTATTATGTATTTATTGGACATAGAAAGCATATGTATTTTCCTCACCTGCACAACATTCAACTTATGTCTGCTGGCATATTTTAACATATAATGGCTTATATAGAGAGAGTACAAACTAAGTCTGCGTAGCGTACCTTCATGAAATCGCCCAAAGCATACTTAGAAATTGGTGCACACATAGGCACCCATGCAGATTTCCATGTTTCTGCCAAGTACGCCAGTTTGGACCTGTAATGATGGCACGGGTTAATCTAACATATAGACTGAGTACAGTAAAGGTGTGAATGTGCAATTGCGAAAGGATGCAGACCGGGAAAAAGACGTACATATTGTTAGGAACCCCTCCAGCCAGTACAGCAAAACCTGGAGTCTGCTCTGAAGTCTGGTGTTCACTGTTGCCCCTAGTGGTGGGGACAGACTTGGCTGCAGACAAACAGAGGGTAGAGAGATGTGTACCGGCTAAGGAGAACCCAGGAATAGAGTGTTATGACAGACAGCAGTGTGGGGTCCAGGCCAGAATCGGTGCCGGCAGTAGACAATGTATCCAGAGAACAAACCAAGGTCAGAGGTCACAGGCACAGGTTCAGGATCCAGGGACAGGCGTAAGATCAGGGTCACTAGCAGAGAATCAGAATTCCGGTTCATGCAATAGATCAGGGTCAGAAGCACAGGTTCAGAATCCAGGAACAGGCAAGGGTCATAAACGAGAAATCAATCTTAGGTTAAACACCAAACACTGGAAGAAAGTAGCAGACAGCAGTACTGAAACAGGACGCTATAACCGGCAGTGAGGCTTAGACCTCACTGCCTTAAATACTGCTGATGGCCAATCAGAGCCTAGCTCTGAACCAATCACAGTCCCCCTGTTAATTGAGACACAAGGTATTAATTAGCCCACAGGGTGGACCTGTCACACATGCGCCTGGCCACCCAGCCTGCCGGAGCGCTACAATCTATTTTCGGCATCCGGCCATTGCCCTGGCAACGGTCGGCCCGAAATAGCAGAAGTGACGTCCCGGTCGTCATAGCGACGGCCAGGACGCCAGAAGGAAGTAATGTGTGTTGCAGCGGTGCCCGCTGCCGCCGCAACTGTCTAACACATATGCCTGAGAAAGCCCCATTGTTTGCGGGTTGTCAGAGGCAGGTGTAAACAGTGATAATGATGGTATCTTTTACTAGCAAGCCGCTTGTAAATAGCTGTTGCGATTGCACCGCTGATGCTGATTGGTGCTTTATTTGTCGAAGTGTTATACTTTTGTCTGCGTGTTTAAGAGGAGTTGTTTCTGCTGTATTAGGGAGATGTTCTATTTGATTTTTTATTGATACCTAATAGCGAATGCATTTGTTGCACATAAAACAATAAATGGAAAAATGGAAAATGGGCGCAAGTAGAACATTAGTGTTCGTGACGTGTGTCTGGCGTAATTCCGACGCATATGCAACTGGTGCAGACCTGCATGGATAAGCTGCATACAGATCAGCATATGGACCGAATTACGCAATTTTTACATTCGTCTTTTTAAAATGGAAATTACGCCCATTTTGCAGCCAACTCTGCATTAGTCCCAAAATGTTTAACGTGGTACAATATACTTATATAAAGAGTAAATAAAAAAGTAAAGAGGACCCTGATTTTGATTGATGCTTTTTGAACATTTGCAATATTAAAGGCTATAGTAGTGTTAATTATTTAAAAATATAATAGATGTAATAGTTTTATTATTCTTTACTTATTTTTTCAGAACTTTACAAAAAGAGGGACATACCACATATTCTATAGCAAAAATACAGGGACATAAAAGTAAACTAAAGGCGAGAGGGACATGCCTGTTAGACCTTACAATCTAATATGGACACAGTATCTAGAAGAGAATAGATGTTTTCAAGACACTGTCCTATTCTGGTTCTCATCCTACCTAACTAATCGCTCTTTCAGTGTTAAATTCTCTGGCTCCACTTCCACTCTGCTTCCTTTATCAGTTGGAGTACCACAATGTTCAGTCCACATCCTCTGCTATTCTCTATCTACACCACTTTTCTTGGCATCTAATAAGTTCCTTTGGATTTCAGTATCATCTCTATGCGAATGATACACAAATTTATCTATTCTTTCCTGATCTCTCGCCATCTGTGTTGTCCCGCGTTACTGATTGTCTTTCTAACATTTAATATTGGATGTCCTCTCGCCAACTCAAACTCAATTTTTTGAAAAACAGTTAATATTAATTACTAATATTCCCACCCACCAACAGAAGCTTCCTGCCTGATATTTCTAGATTTGTTGACAACATGACCATAAATCTCACCTCGCAAGCTCGCTGCCTAGGTGTGATCCTTGACTCACAACTCTTCTTTGTTCCCCATATCGACTCTATATTTATATCATGTAGCATACATCTAAAAAAAAATTCCAGTATATATCCATACATATCTCATACAAGACACTGCAAAAAATGTAATTCATGTACTCATCATCTCCCACATCGACTATTGCAATTCCCTCCTTACTGGTCTTCCTCAAATCAAGCTCTCATCCCTATTTTGCACGCAGCAGCTAGGTTGATTTTCCTTGCAAATCATTTTTGCTTTGCTGACCCACTCTGTCAGTCTCTACATTGGTTGCCTGTTTTTTGACAATATAAAACTCTTCTACTAACATACAAGGCCATCAATAAAATTGTACCAATATACATCTCCTCACTTGTCTCAAAATAACTTGATGACTCCATTATGCACAAGATCTGTGTCTCTTTTTCACTCTCATCACATGCTCCCATTCCCTGTTACAGGACTTTTTCCAGGTTGCTCCCAATTTGTGGAATTCCCTCCCTCACACAATAAGAGGTATATTTACTAAACTGCGGGTTTGAAAAAAGTGGTGATGTTTCCTATAGCAACCAAACAGATTCTAGCTGTCATTTTGTAGAATGTACTAAATAAATGATAGCTAGAATATGATTGGTTGCTATAGGCAACATCTCCACTTTTCAAACCTGCAGTTTAGTAAATATACCCCTATGACTGTCCTCTAGTCTTCAAACCTTCAAGCGTTCTCTGAAAACCCAACTTTTCAGTTAGGTTACCCTATTGCCACCCTCTACACTGATAACACAATAGACTTGTTATAGTTTGGTCTCCATAAACTGCTCCCCTGGGACAGGTAGTCTGTCAGTTTATTGAAACAGTTCGCAATACTTCACACCTTCTCTGGGTACAAAGTTAGTTTTAATGTATTAAAACCTAAACCTATTAATTTCTTTGGCAACCGAACTATGACTCTTATCTAGCTCAATAAAGAAGCTTTTTACTAATCAACCAGTGTGTACTGTCCTGTTATTGGGATACCCAGCAAACATTCCAGAGACCTTACTGTGTGTCAGTGATATTAATACTATAAAGGAAAAAAATGCTGTAACCTGGAAACTATCGTTGTCCCAGCTTATGCTTATTTTAGCAAAAAAGACCCTTTACATGTGAAATAAAATGAAATCATCAAAATTACAACAAAGCGAGTTTATTGGCTACTTACATAGTGCCATTATAATTCTCCATTAAGATACCTGAGGTATCTGCAAAACATATGCCTCTATGGGGATGCATCCAGGTCTAATTAATTTGCCCCAGTGGCACTTGTACATGTACCCTTACTGTACTCATCTTACAATCACCCGATTCCGATCAGTCTCTCCAGGCATATGGGGCCACATGTCTCAATATGGACAGAGTGTGGTACGATTACCAGATTTGCCTTTCCAGGCATAAGGAAGCACAAGTCTACATATAGATGCATTTTTGTGCTTATGTGCAGTAGGAAATACATATATTTCTGTCACAGAAATGAACTTTTGAGAAATATACAGTAAAACTATAGCCTAACTAATTCTACCTATAAAATAGCGTTCTCTGTTTATTTGTATTAGTTAACACTAGTGGATGTTACCATTGCAATTGCTGTGCATGTTTGAGGTAGACCCTATAGGCACAATACTTCACGTTGTAAAAATTACATTTGTAAAATAGTACACTACATTTACTTTCAGCTTTATATAAAACATGGACAAACCCTTGTTTGATTAAGCAACACAAACAGCTATACAGAACATATTGAGGGACAGTTATGAAAACTGGAGCACATTAAAAATGTGCTGTACAATCATATCAACCAATAAGATATTTGTTTTAATATTCTATAAAAAAAATAAATCACAATATCTATGGGGAGGCCATGGAGTCGGAAGATGTGTTGAGAAAAGAGTAATGGAAGATTTTGCGCACTAGGAAGTCTAGTCAAAAGAATAAAATGAGACACTTTACTAAATCCGTCTACAACCACCCATATAATGTTGTGCCTGAGCACGGAAATCCATAGACAGGTGTGTCCAGGGTTTCGTAGGGATAGACAATGGCATGAGCTTGTCTGGGGAACAGTTTCTGGGGATTTTGTTTTTTGCACAACTTTCACAGGACAGAACAATGTCCCTGACATCTGCAGACAGAGAAGGCCACCAAATGGAGCATGAAACAATTTCCAAGGTCTTGGAGATACCAAGATGTCCAGCAGTCTTGTTCTTGTGAGCCTCAAAGAGAACAGGCTTCCAAAGGTGGACTGCGACAAACAAGCGATTTGAAGGCATTTCCGAGGGAGCCAGCTTTTTAAATCGGCAAAGTGTTATACCCATGTGTGATGAAACGAGGTATTAATATCACCTCAACAAGCCTGCACCTCGTTTCTCACAAACTGTGGACTATAAAAGGTATGCTTTTTCAGCCCGGTTCTAACTATGTCCCGAGGAACACACCAGGGATGTCCCCTCTCCCCTCTACTTTTTAACCTGGTTCTAGATCCTATGCTCAGAGTCTTGCAGAATTGGAGTCTCCTTAAGGGTATCAAGATTGGTACTTAAGAGATAAAACTATCAGCCTTTGCTGATGATGTATTGGTCTACATTTCGAATCCAAAAAATTCTCTCCGCCCTCTGATGGCTTGCATTGCTGAGTTTGGTCGAGTCTCTGGTTTTAGGGTCAATTTCGAAAAATCATCAGCCATGTACCTATCTAAGGAAGTTTCTAAACCAAACTGGGCGCATGATATCCCTATTACTTGGATAAAATCCTCTATGACATATCTGGGCATCTGTCTCCCGAAAAATATTCACCTACTTTATCGTTCAAATATCACTAACACAATTTTGGAAACTGAACGAGAAATAAATGGATGAGGTTAATTAAATCTGTCTATGGGAGGCCAGATCAATCTGATAAAAATTATCACTTTTCCGAGACTCTTATATCCTTTACAAATACTTCCTTTACTCTTAACAAAATCAGATTCATCAAAAATCAACTGGATCTTTCGTAAATTTATTTGGAA